>NC_059274.1:16544289-16576789 GCF_017591435.1 Portunus trituberculatus
AATAACTTTGTTTTCGCTTTCTTTTTTATTTTCGTGTTTTATTTACCTTTCTCTGTTTCATTTATTTTGCTCTCTTTTCCCAGTTTCGTGTCTTGTTTTTCCCTTTTCCTCCTGTTTCCCTTTTCCATTTTTTCACCATTTCCTTACTTTCTATATATTCACTAATATTCTATCTATTTTTCATATTTTCTTTTCATTCCTTTCTTCTCCCTTTTCCTTCCATTTTTCATTCCTTTTCTTTTTATTCACCTTCCTTTTTTCCTTCATCTCTGTTTGTCTCCCTTTTCCATTTATTTCACCATTTCCTTACATTTTTTTATCATCATTATTTTTCTGCTATCTCTTTTTTCATATTCTCTTTTCATTCCTTTCTTCTCCCTTTTCCTTCCATGTTCATTCGTTACCTTTCTGAATAACCTTCCTTTTCTCCTTCATCTCTGCTTCTCTTTTCCTTGGACTTCCTTTCTTTTCCTTATGCTTCCATTTACTGTTCTTATTCCTTCCTTCTTTTTATCTCTATTTTTTTTCTTCTTCCACTTCCACTTTCTTCCACTTCACCATGTATCCTTTTTTTCTTTTTTCTGATTTTATTTTCCCTTTATCTATTTTTCCTTTCCATTTCTTTTCCTTCTCTTTGTCTTTTTTCCTATCCTATCCATATCACCGTTTTCTGAATCGGCTTTCCTTTTCTCTCTTACCCTCATGCTTTTCTTTTCCTTAATGTTTCCTTCCTATTCCCTTCTCTTCTCCTTTCCTTTCGTTTCCCTTCAAAGTCTCGAAAAAATAAAACTAATTGTTGTTGTTGTTGTTGTAGTTATAGTTTGTTGTTGTTGTTGTTGTTGTTTTCTGGATTATGTTCTCATGTCCCAAAGTTTTCCTCCGACTTTGTGTTCCTTAGTATTCCTTTTGTTCTCCTCCTCCTCCTCCTCCTCCTCCTCAAATACCGACATTGGTCCGTCATCTGGAGGAGACGTGAGTAATTAGCAAATAATTAAGTGTGTGTGTGTGTGTGTGTGTGTGTGTGTGATGTTACCTTAAGACGTTATGCATCATACACTCTATATTGGCTTATGATGGCAGCGCCTCATGCCGTAATAGTAGTAGTAGTAGTAGTAGTAGTAGTAGTAGTAGTAGTAGTAGTAGTAGTAGTAGTAGCAGTAGTAGTACCAATAGTAGTAGTAACAGCAAGAGTAATGATATTAACTATGGTAAGACAACAGTGGTAGCAGCAGCAGTAGCATAAAGAATTATAATAATAAATACAATAGCAATAGTAGTAGTAACAGTATCCTCTATACGATCATTAGTATTGGTAGCGGTGGCAGAAGCAGCAACATTATCATAATTGCATTGCATTACGACCATTATAAATTCATTACCTTCATATTGTAATTACATCCAATTATAACTAATTACGAGAGGAAGAATAGCGATACTGAATAAAGAAATGTTACTCCTACGATCCCTTTGAGTTCTAAATAAACATAATAAATGATGGAATAGTACAGTTTGCGTAAGATTACCTTTCTTCATATTTTCCCACTAGTGTTGCCTTGTCTGCTTTGAGGCGTGGCCGCGGAAGCACCAGCACGGAAAGGCTCTCTGGCCAATATACACACACCGTGGAAATCGTCCTTCAGAGCGTGAGTCACGTATACCCTGAGCCCGGTGCAATGTGGCTAGGATACACAGGCCACACTCTTTGATCCCGGGACGAGGCGCGCCGGTAATATCACTAAAACCTGAGTCTGTGCGAGGCTTTAAGACATCAACGTAGTGAGGCGCAACACGAGTCCGGGGAGTAATGCATTGAGGCAGCCAAGGCAAACATGTTCCGTTTAATATACTCCGCGTGAAATGTGAGACCTGCAGAGGTTTTAGAGGCGCTGCAGGAGTGTTGTGCTAAATGTTCACACGCTGATGAGATGGAGGGGTGCGATTTCCTGTAATGTTTCTGCCAAGACGGTCGTGTATGAGTCTTTGCTTCCCTGCACCGTTGAAATAACCCGAGTGTTTTTCATCAGGGTGCATCAAACACTCTGGGATTTAGACTGCACTCATTATATGCTCCTAATTTACATCTGCGTTCCAGTAATTTCTTGGGTGTTTTAGGTGCTTTTATAAAATGTTTTGGAATTTAGTCTCTATTTATAGCATGTTTTGGATTTTTGAAGTGTGCCTTTGCTTTCACGTGAACCTCCCATTGGTTGAGTGTTGCCTTGGTGGCGTGTAGTGTTTCAGACTGATGAAGGGAAGTGTGTGATTGTAGCAACTTAAAGATTAATAAAGGCTGATCCAGAATAGAGCAGTAAAGGGAGGAAAAGAGAAAACCAAAGCAAGGAATTTTAATAAGGAAAAAGGCTTATTTAGAATAATATAACAAAGAAAGGAAAGGAAAGTCCAAGGTAAGAAAAAAAGCAATAGATAACAAATAAAGAATGAGAAAGTAATTCAGAATAAATCACCAAAAAGAGGCGAGTCTAAAGTAATGAATTTCAAGAATAAGAAAACTTGATACAGAATGAAGCAGTAAAGATAACAAAGACGAATCCAAAGCAGCTTTATCTGTCCTTCCCAACACTTCAAGAGGGCGTGGTCGGCGTGTGTGTGTGTGTGTGTGTGTGTGTGTGTGTGTGTGTGTGTGTGTGTGTGTGTGTGTGTGTGTGTGTGTGTGTGTGTGTGTGTGTGTGTGTGCGTGTGTGACAAGTAAGCTGTGTTAGTGTGAAGTGAAGTACTTATGATTTTTCTTTTACGTTCTGTTCTGATAGTGGCAAAAAAAAAAAAGAACGGTACACAAATGGAGAAGTACAGAAGACTAAGAAGATTGTGAAAACCGATGCATTATTATGACAGCCAGCTCGGCACAGGCCTCCCACAACACCCAAGAGAAACACTTACATTAGCACAGTGACATACACAGACCTCACAAACGCTCGAAAGAAATTGATACTTTATTCACTTATTCATTTTGCTCCCTGGCTCGCTTCGCCGATTAATTATTCAGAAGTGATTAATTATTTATGCATATTGTACATCACTTTAGCCTTTGTTTAACATTCATGTAAACATTTGAATATTAATTTAGTCCTTGCGTTGTTGTAGAGGTGAGAGGGGCTCCACGGGTCCACGGCTCCACGGCTTCACGGCTCCTGCATCCCTAGTGAGTACATATAGTCAGTCATCTGCTTTTATGGCCACTTTCATTACAATTGCAAAGGGAAAGAAAAAAAAGAAAAGTAAGTTTGTGTTTAGAATTGCGACCGTTGGGTTAGGAATAAAGAGTGAGTATTGGTTGGAGATATAGAAAAGAAAAGGATGTTATGTTTAGAGAGAGATAATTAAAAAATGGAAGAGATGTGTTTAGAAGAGAGAAAAAAAAGTAAGGAGGTAAAGATAAGCAAGTTTGTGATTAGAATTGCGACCGTTGGGTTGGAAATAAAGGGATGAGAAAATGAAATGAAATGTTGGTTCCAGATGTAAAAAAAAGAGAAGGATGTTATGTTTAGAAAGAGAGAATAAGAGACGGAAAAGTTGTGTTTAGAAAGAGAGAGAAAATAGAAGCAAGGAAGTTGTGTGTTTAAAAGTATAGACGAACGAGAGAAGTGTTGAATTTAAAGGGAAAGAAAGACATTCGTTTTGCTCAGGAGTGGAGGAAGAAAAGAAGCAAGAGTAATTAAAAGTAGGTGGGAATGATACAAGTGTTTCAAGAGACAGAAAAGAAATAGAATACTGTTGTGTTTGTAAATAGAGGAGAAAAGTAATTAAAGCCATTATGAGTTTAGCTGATTCTTACGCCCCATTCACCCTTCCCCCGCCACAGATGGCTCTGACGTGACAGCTGCTTGGTTCACTAATAACGTTCTTCCCATTTACCACCTGTGTCGATAAAGTTATTTACAATCGTATTATCACTCTAGAATGATTTTTAAGATGTAATTATTTGTAGTAGCAAAGGACTAGCTGTTCAGAAACGTTTGTGTAAAAGTATAATTAAGTAAGTAACTCTGCATCCTTGTACTTCCATCTTCCCACGAGCTGACCGTGTTTAACCCCTTCAGTACTGGGACGCATTTTTGTGATTAGACGATTTTATTGACATTAGGAAGGGTCTATGGACTATGGATTTCAGAAGATTAATGGCAACAGTCTTCACTATTTTAATCCCCACATGAGTTTTTGAAGCTGTAAGAAATCGCCAAATAGTAACCAGAAAGAATATGGAAACGTGTCCTGGTACTAAAGGGGTTAAGATAGGAATTTCAATGCCGCTTCAATCCTGAAATGGTTATTTCTTTACAATATTTTGATTTCCTTTTTTTTGGAAGATAATTCGCTCATATTTTTCTTTTTTTTTTTTTTTTTATTTCTGAAGCTTTTATTGCGCATGTTTTACCTTCCATATGTATAGAAAAACAAAACAGAAATCTTTCCTGTGAGTGTTGAAAGGCTTCCCTGCAGACCTCGCCAGTGTTTGGGCCACATGGATCCGTTTATATGAATAGTTGGTTATTTTTGTCAGAATTTTTTCAAAGGGTTAATACTTTGATCCTATTGTTCTCATACTTTTAAAAAAGAGCAAGGTATTAATTGATAGGAAAAAAGTACAAGCTAACTTGATCATGAGAGAGAGAGAGAGAGAGAGAGAGAGAGAGAGAGAGAGAGAGAGAGAGAGAGAGTCCCCGTGTTTACACAGAGGGACGGAAAAATGGAAATGTGTGTTTAAGAGAAGTTGGAGGGAGGGAAAAAAAAGAGACAATTGTGTTTAGAAATAGAGAGAACAACAAGTGATGAGTGTTGAGAGGGAGAGAGAGAGGGGAGGGTTATAATTGTGTTTGAAAGAGAGAACAAGAGGCATATAAGTGGTATATACATGAAAAAAAATTATTAAGTGTCGAGGAAAATGTGAAACGATCAAAACATACAGGATTGTAGAATGAACACTGAGTCTACTCCATTGAAGAACCCAGTCACTCGTATCTTTCATTATGATTAAGCCCATTGTTTCGTCCTATCGTGCTTCCAATACCACAATCAACAAAAGACAAACAGTGGAATATAGAAGAAGGCTGGATGGAAGCAGGTAGGTAACGTAATCTAACCCATCTTACTAAGGGAGGATATCTTCACATCATTTAATTGTCTTAGTTAAGGGTCCACTTCCTCCCGTCCTTCCCTCGAGTGTGCAGAGTCCAGTGTAATATATTCAGGGACAAATGACATGAAGGCAGTGTCTCGAGACATTCATTTAATTCTTGCAGTTCTCAATTTAATTTTTAAGAAAGCGACGGTATGAATTTTTACTCTAATTGAATGATTCTGGAGTGTGTGTGTGTGTGTGTGTGTGTGTGTGTGTGTGTGTGTGTGTGTGTGTGTGTGTGTGTGTGTGTGTGTGTACTTGCTAATTTTTCTACACCTCTCTGTTTATGTAATTGTCTTTTTCCACCTTACATAATTTGGTGTGTGTGTGTGTGTGTGTGTGTGTGTGTGTGTGTGTGTGTGTGTGTGTGTGTGTGTGTGTGTGTGTGTGTGTGTGTGTGTGTTTGTGCTTTTGTGTTTGTGTAGATTTTAGAATTAGTGTCTGCGTTTATCGATTTTTTTACCTCTTTACATCAAAAAGCCAATTAATCCAGTGATCACCTCGTTGCAAAACCTTACCTGTAACATTTAATCAACTCCAGTGAAATAGAAAAAAAAATCGCTAGCTATTCAGAGTGAGAGACAAAAAAGACCATTAAGTGTGCGCCATATGACGAGTCCCATAAACATGTTAATTGTATTTCGCCCAATCGGCTTCATTAAGGTTGTTTTACCCTGATCACTACTAGAGCACCATTCACTCAGTTATTACCTTAACAACCCAATTAAAGGTTAAATTAGACACTTTTCCCTTATAATTGTTCTTTTTCTGTATGGTATTTTTTTGTGTATGGTGCTGTATGGTTTTTGTTTGTCTTCTGTAACACTCTCTCTCTCTCTCTCTCTCTCTCTCTCTCTCTCTCTCTCTCTCTCTCTCTCTCTCTCTCTCTCTCTCTCTCTCTCTCTCTCTCTCTCTCTCTCTCTCTCTCTCTCTCTCTCTCTCTCTATCTATCTATGTGTGTGTGTGTGTGTGTGTGTGTGCGCGTCTGTGCTCATATTTGTCGCTTTCCCAATGCTTACGTACAGTACAATATCAGGTCGTGCAATTTACAGTGCAGCATAAGAGGTAGCAAATCATCATTAGGGAGACGCTGATGTGCACCAGGCGGCGGCAACAACAACACAACAACACGTAACAAGGCGAGGCGGTCTGGTGCTTCCGTCACCACAGCACCGCCAGGAAACAACAGTCACATAAAGGAAGAAATATGGCACACGTCACCGAGCTTCTGAGAAAAGCGACAGATGATTGGCTCCCTCAGCACCTCTCCCCTTGCCCAGACGAGAGGAGCAAAGACCCAGGTTATTACACAGGCCATTCCATTAAGAGAGCTGTAGTGAAAACTGCAAGGGATGTTTTTCATTGGCTACAAATCGAATGCAGAGTTTTAGTTTACGATATTAGGTTCTATATAATGATATGACACATTTGTGGTCTAAAAACATTTATTTATTCTAAAATGAATTTTGATAACGATAAAGCTAATTATATTACTAAAAGTATTATCAATATTGTCTACATTTTACTCCCACCCACTGGTAACGATAAAGCTAATTATATCACTAAAAGTATTATCAATATTATCTACATTTTACTCCCACCCACCCACCCACACACACACACAAACATACACATGAGGCTGGACAGTTTGGTATACTTGTTCAAGATGAATGCATGATAAACAGTTCATATTTCATGGGCAGGAAGGTCTAGACTATTGGGTGTCCTCTTAAACCAGCGGAGCCCGTGACAGTAATGGCCGTCATATATATTACACGTGTCGCGTTATCGAAGAATGGAAGAAAACTAGTCACAATTTCATATTCTACATTAAGTGAGCCTTCAGGTAAGCGGTGATATGTGGCACAATGAGACACTGAGGCACTACACATGTCCGGAGTCTGTGTTTTATGTACTATCGGGAAAACTCATACCTGGTTTAAGCCTGAGTAATGAAAACGTAGATCAGTAGATATATTCTGCGTTTCACTAGTGTTAAGCTCCAAGTAGAGGCAAATGTTTTCCGTGAGGTGTGGTTTGATGCAGCCAGGTTGTATTGGTTGACTGGGCACACACTGACATGTTTACATCCGTTATATTCGCTAAAGTATTCCAATTTCACGCTCTGTTGATTTTTACTTTCATGGATGAATAAAAGATGTTTGTTTTGAAATATGTTGGATGGCTCTTACCGCGTTCCTTTCGTGCTGGGCTACAGGTTGCCTTTCTTCCTGCGGCGCTGCTACAGACACTATATGACTTTAATTGTTGTAGTGCAAGTTTGTATGGCACTGTTGTACTGGGCTTGAACATTCCTATCACTCACTAAGTTAATGCCACAGTGGTGATTAAAGTATTCCCACTTTCTTGCTGTGTTTTATTATCATACATGAGTAAAAAATTCATTAGCTTGATGTGCTACACAAGCTACTTCAATTACAGCTTCGTATCTAGCAGTGGTTCTAGATTCACTTCGCAAGTTTATGAACATTTATTTAGGGAAAAGTCATTATCCTTCCTACAATCTTCGGTGGAGAGTCAAGTACTTACCCAATAGGCTTTGAGGTGTATCCAGCCCGCTATACTAGTGGAAGCTGGACCCCTTTCTGCATGGGGATTTGTATCTTCACACTGGTAATCTCCTGTTGAAAATATACAATCTCTTGTGTGCTCTACATAGCCCAGCTTGACCATCGTGTCAGCAAATATATAACGACAACATCGGTGGGGAGTTGAGATCCATCCCTTTCTTTGTTCACGGGTGTTTCCCAGTGACAGGCTTTATTGTAATCACGGTAAGCGAGCGACTTGTGACTGTTATTTTGTTTAGACGATTTGAAACGTGCTGGAAAATATGAGAGGTCGAACGTGAATTATACAGATATACCTGAAGTCTTGCATGCTATTCTTCTCCACTGGTAATTGATGGATAGTGAATTAATGCTACTTTATCTAATCCCTTGCGTAAAATTAACATAAATTACACTGATCCATTTTCCCTCCTGTCCTCCTTCACAGGTACTGATTTTGTAGTACTCTGACATCACCAAACTTCACCAATAAATTCGCGTAGGTAAAGATCAAAACTGTCTCAAAAATCTCCCTACTATATGTCTTCGTCTGCGGTGTGTCTTTAGCTGCTTGACACGCACCACGCTCACTGTGATGGCTGGCGTCGCGCTCAATCGTAGGTGCAATTTTCTAGTTGGGGCAAAATACCGTCTTACGAATTGTGTCATGCGCGTCATTCCGTGATTTGCGTGGCCGTCAGTCTCTGTGTGAGGGGGAATGACTTACGTGAGTGTCCAATCTGGTAGCTTTGTTAGGCACTGAGTTGTGTTGTCCTTTGTTCAGATGCTTTGGTTAGTGTTACCTGTGTGTGTGTGTGTGTGTGTGTGTGTGTGTGTGTGTGTGTGTGTGTGTGTGTTGTACGTGATGTCCTTTCTGTCCTTCAAGGTGTCAGAGAGAGAGAGAGAGAGAGAGAGAAAGGATAAATGCACACACACAATGACCTGCATAACATTGGGTAACTCTGCAGGTCGGCGCCACCACCAACAAAGCATCCAATCGTCAGTAATGCCATAAAGACACTAGACTGTTCCTCGTGGGTGGGGGAGCGGGTGACGTGACTATGTGAGGGAGAGGGCATGACGTGACAGGGTGAGGGAACCTTGGCAGGGAGTGGAGGATTGAGAGGGAGTGAAGGAGGCGTGAGGGAAACTGATAGAAGAAAGGCAGTCGAAGAAAGATTGGCAGACTGAAGGAAAGATGGCAGAGAGTGAAGGAAAGGTGGCGAAAACTAAAGGTAACAAGATAGACTGAAGGATGTGTGACAGTTTGAAGGATAGACAGTAGAGACAAAGGTCCGTTATCAGAAATACTTTGCTCTCTCAACACGACTGTTTTCCAAATCCACAGAGATAACGAGTGGGATTTTTAAGAGTATTTCTCCAGCTAATAATGTGGAAATCTTGTCAATCTACCTCTAGAAAAATAAAATCACCTTTAAAAAATCGAGTAAATTTTAGAGAAAGCCTTTTGAAAAATTGAAGGTAAAGCACAAAAATGTTTGAAAAGACGAGCCAGAGAAAGATGTGCCAGAGACTGAAAGATTTGTCCCTTGATAACCCTTCTTAGACCACGATACTTCTCTTTTTCGGGTGTGATTTACTCTATACACAGTATCACATGATTATTAAAGGGAACAATACACTTGAGAACCTGGCCAATAATCTCTGTCCTTTGAAAATAGTTGTGGTGAGAGAGCAAAGCGTTTCAGAATACTGGCCAGTATCACCACATCCAGTATTAAATCCTAAGGGCCGCCCACTTCCATTTGGCCTTCCCTGCGTAGCCCTGTGACTCGCTTCAGTCAATGGCTTCCCTCCACTCGTCCAGAGCATGATAGGAAATGAAAGCAGAGTCAAAAGAAAAGCTCAAATCGTCCGTTCCTTGCAGGGCACCAATTTAAAGGCAGGTGATGAAGAGGGAAGGCTGAAAGAGGGAGAATGACGTAGAGGAGAGGGAGAAAGACGGCTTGAAATGGACGTAGGGAGGGAGGGATAAGAACATGGAGAGAAGAGGCCAGTCTGAGTGGATTGATGTTAGTTCAGATAATAAGAAGCGAGATGAAGATGATTGGACAGGGAACATCAATGAAGGCTGTCAATATGAATAGGAAGGCAGGTAAGGAGGAAGGGAGAAAATATTATAAACATGATACTTTTGTGAACGTTATTTTAAGATCCAATCGTAAAATTAATTGGAGATGGTGACGCGTAGAGGCGGAGAAAGACAAGTTAGTCATTAGTAAGGTGTGTAGTGGACTGTGATGTTGTAATGTGTGACAAGCTGGACAATATCTAGAAGGAGAATTGTTAGTGTTCATTATTCATTAAAATTCTGTTGAGTTGTACCTTTAGATACGCAAATACAAATATCTCTATACAAATATTTCTATATATGCCAGCTAAAACGTGAAAACTTGACGTCATACGAGATATAAAAAGATAATTAGCGAGAGGAAGAAAGAGAAAATAATCACATTCAAATTCAGTAACTCCGCTTTTTTTTCATGGAAGTAGTGTTCGTAATGGCGATGTTAATATAGCTCCCGCAATGCCTCTGAATAGGTATCGATACAAAGCACTCTTATCTCATTATTGCATTTTCTCTCCGTTCAGCGTTAATTAGTTCTCAGTACACCTTTGATGTCAATAGGGGATGGTTGGCTAAGAGCTAAGGAGAATACAATGCTTAATTAGAGGCTCAAAGAAATTAAACACAGGAAAAGTTCTGATCGCCAATTTAGCGATAGAGATGTTTTGATAATCCTTTGGTGAAACAGATGGAGTCCTCGGAAGATGGATATACGGAATCTGGCAGAATTCCAGGCCTTACCAGTGAATGGAATAGCAATATGGTTTCCCCAGCTTAATTGGCACAGGCCCCAGCAGTAAGCCAGGGGCCATGGGGGCTATGATGGACTCGCGCTCTGTGATGGTTCAAGACAGTTTACAGGCAGGAACAAGCGGGACAGCCAGCTTCCCTCATACCTCCACATGTGGCAGCACCGTGCCTCATCTGTCTGTACCAGGCTGCCGTGGAAGTTATTTAGGTGTCTATCTTCTAAGGTTTTTTTCATGTTTAAGTAGATAGGTTCATGAACATTCTGCTCAGTGAATTAGGAACACAAACACGAAATCCGGAGTGATATGTGTGGGCTTTGAAAACCAGATTTGTCGTGTCTGTGGCGTTTAGAAACCTTATGACTATGACCTTTGAAAACGTGATTTATCGTGTCGTGGCTCTGTGGCCTTGAAAACCTTCACGATTTCGTGTTTCGTCCTCAAGACAGGACGAATAAAACAGTAAGAAATCACAAACAGCCTTGTAGTACATTTCCGAGGCATACATACATACATATATATATATATATATATATATATATATATATATATATATATATATATATATATATATATATATATATATATATATATATATATATATATATATATATATATATATATATATATATATATATATATATATATATATATATATATATATATATATATATATATATATATATATATATATATATATATATATATATATATATATATATAATTATTTAAAGTACTGAAAAAAAGGCACTGTCTGGTAATTGAAGTAAGAATTGTCAGTATATTACGGCAAGAGAGTAAAATGACAGCAATAAAATTTGTTAAGCGTATATATATGTAGCAACAGCATCCTTAGCAGTTGAGCCCCTGGAGACACGGAGAGTGTAGTGGTGGGGGCGTGAGGGCGTGGGGGTGTGAGGCAGTGGCCGGGGGAGGTTGTCGGCGGGGAGTGAACCTGAGCACGCTCTTCATTGTAAACAAGAGTCGACACGTTAGCAATTAGGCTTGAAGTGATCGCCAAGACCCTGGTGGATTTTGGTCGACCTTGACCGCCTCGTGGCAGCACCAGTGACTTACACACGTGGCGCCGCTGCCCTTGACACTAACACCGGCATAAAAGCAAAAACATGGTAAACAGGGATCTAATAGGAAAGAATTACTCTGCGGAAATAGACCGAAACACTCACAGGAGCAAAAAGTAATCACAAGGTTCACAATTCCGTTTCAATCCTTCGGTCAGGCAAATAGCAAATAGAGACACAAAATAAAATAAAAATGTAAATAAAAATAGAGGCTAAAATTTATGATATTCAAATTTCACCCGGAAAGCTGAACGAGGTTAGGATGTGTGTCTATTATTTGGGCTGAATGGATTGCCCAATAAAGCGACAGATATTTGTGTGGAAAACATGTTGATTGCTCCTCATCACAGGCGCCTCATTGCTTTGTGTTGCGCTGACACCCCTTTAACCCTTCAAGCCTTGCAGGTTCAGGAGCGCGCGGCTCTCAATTGTACGGAAGGGAAAGAAATACGGTTAATGAATCTCTCTCTCTCTCTCTCTCTCTCTCTCTCTCTCTCTCTCTCTCTCTCTCTCTCTGCACTTCTCACGTCCATTCTTGTCCCCTGTCCAATTATCTTTTACCTGTTTTTTTTATCGTCTGAATTAACAACCACGAAACCTTTCCCTTCTTCTCTCCTCTCTCCCCCTCTCCATCTCTCCCCTTCCCTCTCACTCCTTGACTCTCACCCCTTCCCTCACCCGTGTCCTCTTACTTTCCCTCACTCTACCCTTAGCCGTCGCTTTCATTCAACCCTCGCCTCTCCTCTCAACTCCATCCTTCCTCCTCCAGGCTCGCGTTTCCTCACCTGTCTCTAAATTGGCTCACTGTAACAAGAGGGGAGCTTTTGTTTCTGCCTTTGGTTTCATTTTGCCATCACGCGGACGACGAAAGAGAGTCGCCCGGCCAGAGGGAGTCACGCAGCCACGCAGGGAAGCATGAGTGAGTGTAGGTGGAACATTGACAGTGCTTCATGTCTCTTGTTGTTGTAATGGATTGTTGTAATGATGTATTGGGATGTGTAGTGGTTGGTTTCTTGTATCACACACACACACACACACACACACACACACACACACACACACACACACACACACACACACACACACACACACACACACACAATAGTCAATGTAGGAGACTTAGGTCAGATTGTCTTCTTGAAGTCAGAGAAGTCAAATTGAATAAGCTAAGGATCCCTCTCTTTATCCTGACCTGATTCTGCGGGCAGGAAAATATTTACTGATGAGTCTGGGTCCGTGTATCCTTCTTGTCTATTCAAAAGTCAAAGGTCACGTGAAAAATTGCCCCCGCACTGCTCTGAAGCAAACATATTTACTCGATCTTATTCCCTTCCTGAAAATTAATACGAATGGAGGAGAAAATAAAGTGAGTGTCTGTCTGTCTGTCCATCTGTCTATCTGTCCATCTGTATGTCTGTCCATTTTTCTCTCTGTCTCACAAGTTTCTGCTGAAGGAAAGTGAGTCTGACTGTCTGTCCATCTGTCTGTCTGTCCATTTTTCTCTCAGTCTTACAAATTTCTACTGAAGGAAAATGAGTCTGACTGTCTGTCCATCTGTCTGTCTGTTCATCTGTCTGTCTGTTTGTCCATATGTCTGCCTGTCTGTTCATCTGTCTGTCTGTCTGTTCATCTGTCTGTCTGTCCATCTTTCTCTCAGTCTCACAAGTTTCTGCTGAAGGAAAATGAGTCTGCCTGTCAGTCCACCTGTCTGTCTGTCCATCTGTCTATCTGTCCATCTGTCTGTCTGTCCATCATTCTCTTAGTCTCACATGTTTCTGCTGAAGGAAAAGGGAGTCATAATTGGAAAGGGTTTTATTTTGCCTCCGTTTTTCCGAATGTAGAGAGAGAAAATCTATACGTCACTGCAAATTGGCAGCTCCTAAACCTACGTCACTAAGGCAGCTCTTGACTCCTCACCCGCGTGCCGTAGTGCAGTGATTTACGTCCATTAAGACTCACTCGGCGCAATAAACGGCACAACGCGAGTAATAGAGGACCACGCCCGTCACTCGCTCCACGTAATGAGGATAAAGACAACCATTACACGCCACTTAGCCTTGCCATGCCTTGTTCGCTCAGGTGTCCGTAATGAGCGTGGGCACCAGGTCAGGTGTGAGGGAGGCATTAAACATTATTAGACGTGCATCTCTGTTATTCCGTGCTGGTGATGTTGGTTTATGTAGCCTTGCTCTTTCATGGTGTTCTTGTTCACTTTTGCGTTCTTTTTTTATTATTCTCTCTCTCTCTCTCTCTCTCTCTCTCTCTCTCTCTCTCTCTCTCTCTCTCTCTCTCTCTAAGTCTCTCTCCTTCAGCTCTCAAATCACAATTCCATCTGCATTCCTCAAAAATCAGATCTCAGAAACAAAAATAAATAAGAGAAGGAGAAGAAGAAGGAGGAGGAGAGGAAACCGGTTGTTTATGGAGCAGAATGAAGGAAGCCCTAGGAAAAACCCTCACATGGATTCCTTGACTCGGGATTTGATGGACGGAGACCCAGACCAATAATGTAATGGCAGCAATATGCTCGACAAATCCGCCAGGCAGCAGAAAAGTCACGGTCCTTACTGTCCACCCGTCCAGAGAGGCGGACAATAATATCTTTGTGTGTGGGGTGGGTGATGCGGCTCTGGATGGGTGTAGTGTGAAAGTGTCGTGAGTGTCTGGGTGTAATGTGGGAGGTACACGTGTCACGCATGTGTTTTGGGTGTAATGTGAGAGGTGGTGACCTGTGTGTGATTGGGTGCAGTGATGTAATAGTTGTTGGTGTGTGCGGGTGGAGTGGGTAGTGGGCGTGATGCGGGTGTTGGTGGGTTGATTGTGGAGAGTGGAGGTGACAAGATGTAGGTGGGTTTAGTGTGGGAGGTGGAAGTGAGGCGGGTGTGTTTGGGTATAATGTGGGTAATGAAAGAAATGTTTGGATATGTTTGGGTGTAATGTGGGAGGTGGAGGTAACAGGTTTGTGTGTGTGTGTGTGTGGGTATAGTGGGAGGTGGAAGAGACAAGTTATGGGTGGGTGTATTATAGGAGCTGGGAGTAACATGGGTGTGGATAGGTGTAGTGTGGGTGCTGGAAAAGATGCTGGTGTGGATGGGTGTACTGTGAGGTGGAAGTGACCTATGTGATTGGGTGTAGTGGGAGGTGGAAGAGACAGGGTGTAGTGTTGGAAGTGGAAGTAACATGGGTGTGTTTGGGTTTAGTGGGAGCTGGAAGTGACGCTGATGTGTGTGTGTGTGTGTGTGTGTGTGTGTGTGTGTGTGTGTGTGTGTGTGTGTGTGTGTGTGTGTGTGTGTGTGTGTGTGTGTGTGTGTGTGTGGGTGGGTGGGTGGGTGTAGTATGCATGGGAAGAAAAGAACCCTATGAGAAACATCGCTTATATTCTACCATATTTCAGGTATTAATTAAAACAAACTGCCTCGAAATAGCCATAAAAAAATATATATTGGTGTTTGTTGTTTCTTTGTGTTCCTTTGTGTTCCTTTTTTATGCCTTTGTATTCCTTTGTGTTCCTTTGTGTTGCTTTGTATTCCTTTGTGTTCCTTTGTGTTGGTCCGTACAGAGAGAGACAAATGAGAGGAGTTAGTGGTGGAAGAAAGCGGAGGATGAGGCAATAATAGTTTTTTACTCTCCACTAACGTCTCGACTATTTCCTCTCTCTCTCTCTCTCTCTCTCTCTCTCTCTCTCTCTCTCTCTCTCTCTCTCTCTCTCTCTCTCTCTCTCTCTTGTACACATTGTCCCAGTTCCACATTTTTTTCAATATTATTTTTTTTTCATGTTTCTCTTAGTTGAATCTCTCTCTCTCTCTCTCTCTCTCTCTCTCTCTCTCTCTCTCTCTCTCTCTCTCTCTCTCTCTCTCTCTCTCTCTCTCTCTCTCTCTCTCTCTCTCTCTCTCTCTCTCTCTCTCTCTCTCTCTCTCTCTCTCTCTCTCTCTCGATACCACGGGATTTGTAACTTTATAAGGATATAATGAACTGCATCCCGCCTGTGCAATAATGAACCACGTGCCTTGGAACATGCGAAGATACACCAATGTTCCCAGAATGCCACTGCAACATAAAGGCAGAATGGTGACGAAAAAATCAGACGAACTAGGACGAGGAGGTGATGATAAAGCAAGGAGGAGACTCGTTAGGAAGGAAAGAACTGAAAACTTTGATAATACAGCGAAGGGAAAGGAGAAGGAAAGGGAGGGAAGTCGCTCCTCAGCCGGTGATGATGTGAAAGGAATAAAAAAATAAGGAGGATGAAAACTAGAGCGAAGAAGTTATAGAAAGGAAGAGACACAGAAGAATGAGAGGGAAAGAGAGAGAAGCAGAAGGAGAACTAGCAAGGGAAACGGAGGAAGAAACAGAGGGAAGGCGGATAAAGAAGTGGGGATGGCAGGTGATGATTTTAAGGGAATATAAAAAAAAACGGAGGATGAAAACTAAAGTGAAGAAATTATAGAAGGAAGAGACACAGAAGAAGGAGAGAGAGAGAAGCAGAAAGAGAACTAGCAACGGTAAGGGAGGAAGAAACAGAGGGAAGGCGGATAAAGCAGCGAGGTGGCAGAAGGGACCAGACAATAGCGACAAGTTAAGGCAAAAATATTTCTGATTAGAATAAGAAAAAGAAGCGAAGGAGCGTCACGTGCGGGAGAGAGTTAGACGATTTCCTCAGTAATGAGAGCGCGAGGGCTTTCCGTAATGAAGGGAGAGAGAGAGAGAGAGAGAGAGAGAGAGAGAGAGAGAGAGAGAGAGAGAGAGAGAGAGAGAGAGAGAGATGAAAAATCACCTTAATATAAAAAAAAATGTGAAGCTGTGACATTGAGAGAGAGAGAGAGAGAGAGAGAGAGAGAGAGAGAGAGAGAGAGAGAGATGGCATAAGAGTAATGGTGATTATGGTTTGGATGGCGGTGGCGGTAATGGTGATGATGGTAGTGGTGGTGGTGGTGGTGGTGGGTGGTGGTGGTGGTGATGGTGTTGGCAATGATATTAATTATGGCTCAGGTTGTGGTGGTGGTGGTTCGGGTGCGGTGTTGACGTGGCAGAATTAAAGGCAAACTAATGTTGTGTTAAAGTGGTGTTGGTGATGACCGCGTGGTGTTGAATTACTAAGAACTGACGTGTATAAACTCAAATATAAAGACAGAAAGGCAGACACACAGACAGACAGACGGACAGAGGGTAGAGGGGCACACATGCATTACTTTTATTGTTATCATTATTATTATTATTATTATTATTATTATTATTATTATTATTATTATTATCATTATTATTATTGTTATTATTATTGTTATTAATTTATTATTATCATTATTATCACTGTTGTTGTTGTTGTAATTGTCATTATTGCGATATCTTTTTCAGTTTTCTGTTTCCTTATAACTGTTGGTAACACTCTCTCTCTCTCTCTCTCTCTCTCTCTCTCTCTCTCTCTCTCTCTCTCTCTCTCTCTCTCTCTCTCTCTCTCTCTCTCTCTCTCTCTCTCTCTCTCTCTCTCTCTCTCTCTCTCTCTCTCTCTCTCTCTCTCTCTCTATATATATATATATATATATATATATATATATATATATATATATATATATATATATATATATATATATATATATATATATATATATATATATATTCCTCGTAAAAGGGGTGGTAAAGCAAAGAAGAAGAGAGAGAGAGAGAGAGAGAGAGAGAGAGAGAGAGAGAGAGAGAGAGAGAGAGAGAGAGAGGAATACCAATAGGAAAAGGAGACTGAAACGGACGCAAAAATTGAGAGAAAGAGATAAAAGGAAACGAGAGAGAAGCCTTTCCTAGAGGATCTGCTGGATTGAGAGAGAGAGAGAGAGAGAGAGAGAGAGAGAGAGAGAGAGAGAGAGAGAGAGAGAGAGAGAGAGAGAGAGAGAGAGAGAGAGACATATTAAACAAAGAGGAATATGAAAAAAAAAACTGATATAATACCGAAAAAAATGTAACTCTAATACAATGTGTACAAGAGACAATGAAAGAGAGAGATGGAGAGAGAGAGAGAGAGAGAAAAAAAAAGAAGAAACACAAGAGAATCGAATAGAAAGACGAGATGAAAAGGTGAGAGAAAGAACTGGAAAGGGAGGGAGAATAACAAAGGTGGGTGAAAAAGTGAAGAGGAGGAGGTATGAAAGTAAGAATCAACACAGCTTAGAGAATATTAGGTCAGTCCAGATAAGACACAGAAGGTCGAGGTAAGCAGGGAAGCTCTCATGAAGCCCTGGATTAGGTGCAGGATGGACGTCAGGGAAAAGAATGAAATGTAGAGGACGTGAAGGGAAGATTTAAGCAAGGGGAATTGGTGCAGGGATGTGAGGGGAAATGAGATGAGTGCAGGGGAAAGGGAAGGCAGGTCTCTTGGTGGTGGTGGTGGTGGTAGTAGTAGTAGTAGTAGTGGGAATAAGAGTAGGAGTAGTAGTAGTGGTGGTAGTGGTAGTAGTGGAAAGAGTAGGAGTAGTGATAGGAGTAGTAGTAGTAGTAGTAGTAGTAGTAGTAGTAGTAGTAGTAGTAGTAGTAGTAGTAGTAGGAAGAGGAGGAGGAGGAGGAGGAGGAGGAGAAGGAAAAGTAGGAGGAGGGGAGGAGGAGGAGGAAGAGGAGGAGGAGGAGGAAGAGGAGAAGGAGGAGGAGGAGGAGGACGAGTGGCATGGAAAAGAACCAAAGGCAAAGGATGAACACTGTTAGGAAAAGTTAATGGAAATATAAACAAAAACTAAAATTTGCAAGAAAAAGTTAAAGAAAAAAAGAGGAAAATGAAAAAAAGAGTAAAGTACGAAAAAAAAACTAAATTAATACGATGAGGAAAAAATATTAAAGGATTTATGAGAAAGGAACGAAGGAGGGAAAAAGAGAGAAAAAAAGAACAATGTATAAGAAAAGAAGAAAGAGAGAAAAAAATGATAAAGAAGGAAAGGAAATGAAAAGGAAAAAGGAGATGAAAAAGAAAAAAATATGAGGGAAAGGGACAATATTTATTACGAATACTAAAAATAAGAAAATAATCTTAAAACAAAAACGTGCAAAAGAAGAAATCTTTGATGGAAAACAAAGGAAAATATTCTGGAAATGACTGGAGGTGAAACAAGAAGTGGGGGAGAAATAAGTTGCTGGAAAAAAACAAAAGGTCATGCAAAAAATGTTGAAAAAAAAATAGAGAAAAGCGAGCGAAACAAGTGTGATGAATAAACACAGACGAAAGACGAGAAAGGTTAAAAAAAAAAATAAATAAATAGATAAAAAAATAAAGCATAATGGACTTTGTTACATAATACTTTAGAGAAATTCCCCCCCAAAAAATGCACAGAGAAAAATAATTCCCAGCCTACACAAAGCAAAACAGGAACAGAAGTTGAAAAATGAGAAGGTTGCATTAATATTGAAAAGTGAAGAAGTAAAAATTAACCATAACAGTTTTCTTTCATTTTTCACGGGAAAGTCGGAAAATAAATGTTTGAAGCACCCACAAATGTTTATCCTCGCCTCTCTCTTACTCCATTACTGCTTCCCTGCGGCTCAGACCTCAACTTTTGCCTCTCATTCTGGGGCTGATAATCTAACCTTTTCATTCAACTAGTCTGCATGTTTCTCTCTCTCTCTCTCTCTCTCTCTCTCTCTCTCTCTCTCTCTCTCTCTCTCTCTCTCTCTCTCTCTCTCTCTCTCTCTCTCTCTCTCTCTCTCTCTCTCTCTCTCTCTCTCTCTCTCTCTCTCTCTCTCTCTCTCTCTCTCTCTCTCTCTCTCTCTCTCTCTCTCTCTCTCTCTCTCTCTCTCTTCTTTTCATCCTCTTATTATTTTCTTTTCATCCTCTTATTATTTTCTTGTATGTCTCTTTTTCCATTCTGTTAATATCTCCCTGTATCTCTTTCTTTCCATCTTGTTAGTGTTTCCCTGTATTTCTCTTCTTTCCTTTCATCCTGTCATTATTTCCCTAGATGAGGCATTCCCGGTGGGTGTGGCAGGGTGATCCACGTGACTGTTCTTTGCACCAGCGTCCAATGGGGCTATTCACTGTTTTCCAAAAGCTCCAGTTGAAGATACTCGTGTTTTTAAGAGAATTTTTATGGTTCTGGTAATAGATTGGCATGATTTCTTGTTTATTAAAAGGAGAAACTGTCTTGAAAATCCAGCTACTTGTCTCTGTGGTCCTGGAATATTGTCGTAGTGAGAGGGAAAGGCGTTGCTGGATATGGGCATAAGAGTGTAAATGAATACAAACAAGTTAAGAACAATAACAGATTAAATTATCGCTTATAGTAATAAATAGAGATCAGTAAAAAAATGAATAAATAAAAACAACTAAAAAACTTATGCTAGAATTCTTACAGATAAAGATTAGAAAATATTTTAATGGCACACTTAATTAAAATGAGAGTATGATTTCAGATTACTTAGGAAAATTAAGTTGACATTGAAACTTTAACAAACAATAATTATTATAACTTTCTTTCTCTTTTTTCACGGAAACGTTGGAAAATAAAATGTTTGATGCATCCAAAAATATTTATCCTCACAGCTCCCAGCCGCCATTACTTCATGGGTCCCTGCGGCCGAGACCTTCTACAAAATTTAATCCTTCATTGTGAGTCTGATAACAGTGTAACATTTGTGTTTCCTTACCTTGCATCTGTCCTAACTTAACGTAACCTAACCTAACCTAACGTAACGTAACCTATTTTATATTTTTATCATGTACTTCTCCTTGTGAATCTGATAATGTAACCTTTTCGCTTCCCTTCCTTGTATCTGTCCTTTATATATCTTTTTCGTGTACTTCTCAAAATTTTAGCCTCTCTTTGTGAATCTGATAATGTAACCGCTTTGCTTCCCTTCCTTGCATCTGTTCTTTTATTTATTTTTTTGTATATACATCTTACTGAGTTTCTTCATCTTATGTCTTCTCAATTTAATCATTTCCTATTTCTAAACATTTCCTTCTTGTTTCAGATTTGATAGTCTAACATTTTAGCTTTCCTAGTTGCATCCGTCCCTCATTTTTTTTTCTCATTTATGTACAGCATACTCAATTTCCTCCTAATGTTTTGATGTTTAGTTATCTTTTATTTCTAAACATTTCCTTCTCATTTCAGGTCTGAGAGTCTAACCTTTCAACTTTCCTATCTTCACTATGTCTGTCTATCCTCTCTTTTAGTCCGTTTTATCTATTTTGCTTCTTTCTATAAATTTCTCCCAACTTTCCTCCGTCACATTTATAAGCTATTCCAGCAATGCTCTCTCACTTCCTATCCTTTATTACATTCACATTTCATTCTTTTTCCATTCTGCATGTTCTCTTTCTATAAGCTTCTTCAGACTTTTGGCTTTTCACATGTGCCTGATGCTCTGTGTCTCTCACCAAGTGTATATGTGTTTGTGAGTTTCCTGTCTTCCTGCATGTTACTTTCTTTTTCGTGCTTTTTTCCTGTATTTGATCATGTATCCGCCATGCAATTTTGAGATCAAGTTGGTTATGTTCACAGCTGTTTTACTTAACTTCTGTCATGTTCCCTATCCTCTCTGTCTTCCTTTCTGTAGATTCATCTTAGCCCTTTCACTACCAAGACGCGTTCTCATATTCATTCTTCTTTCTATTTGGTAATTTTATACATCTTCAGAAATTCACGTGAGCCATTGAAATAGTGAAGACTTTGGCCATTAATCCTCTGACCCCCATAGACCTTTCCTAATGTCAACAAAATCACCTAATCACACCCAAAACTAATGGTGAAAATGCATCTCAGTACTGAAGAGGTTAATTCGGTGTTATATTTGTGTGTGTGTGTCTGATACTTTAACCTAATTCACTTGGTTCGCTTCCTTTATCTCGCTTTTATTACATTCTCTCCTTTGTCCGCCTGTGCCCGCCTTGGATATGAGCGAGAGGCAAATATTGTCCAAAGTCAAACTGAAGCAGATGATGAATGGGGAATGTTGATACTTCATCTATGCAAAGTGTTTTTTTATCCTTCTTCGCTCTCGTGTGTGTGTGTGTGTGTGTGTGTGTGTGTGTGTGTGTGTGTGTGTGTGTGCGAAAAAAAATCGTTTAATTTAAATCTACCAGAGGATGCCTTGTTGTCTTTCATGATGGATGTATTTAGTCTTGTATTGCCTGCCTGCCTGCCTCCCTCTCTCCCTGCCTCCCTGTCTACCTACTTACCTACCTGCCTGCCTATCTGCCTCCCTCCTTCCTTCCCTCTTCTTTCCTTTGCCTGCTTCCTTGCCTCCTTACCTATTATAACTACATAAATCATTCTAACCTAACATAATCTACTTGTCTCTGCTCTCCTAAACTGCCTTGCCTAATCATCTTTTTGCTGTATGTATGTATGTTTCTTTTTTCATGTTTCTAGTGACGAGTTTTCTTACTATTCTTCGTTCTGATATTTCTAGTGACCTTTCCCCATTACCTCTCATCCCTTCGTAACCCTTTTCTCCACATTCTTTTACTCTTCTCATAACATTCAGCACATCTTTTAATTCTCCTCGATTCTTTTTCTCCCTAAGTTAGATTCCTTGTATCTTTAATCGCCTTCTCTTCACTCATTTCGGTCTTTGTTCACTCTTAACTCTTCCTTCCCTCACCTGACTCCCTTCCTTACATCCTCGAGTCTTCAAATTTATTATTCGTATTTCTAAACTTTCCATCTATTCCGTATTCCTTCCTTCACGTGACTTCCTCTGAGCAAAATTCATAAGCCCATTCCTTGTCTTTGCCTTACTTTTTCCTCCCTTCCATACACTTTTCCTATGGCTCTTGTCCTCGTCACTCAATCCCTCCTTTGGTATATCTAACTTCTGCCTTTTGTCGTCTTTCCTTACCTAAATCCTCACCTTATTTTTTTTTTTTTTACTTCTATTTTTTTTTCCTCTTTATCTTATGTTGCTGTTGATTGAGTCTTTTACTTATGGTTTAGTTTACTTTGCTTCTTTATCTTCTGTAGCTTTCTGGTGGTCTTTCAAATCGTTTGGTTCTAGTTCCAAAAAATATCACCATGACAACCAATTGATCAGTCTGTCATTTCATCTATCTATCTATTCACTATCTCTGTGTCTGATTGTGTCTCTGTCTTTCTATCTGTCTTCCTATTCTTTTCTTTTTCTTCTCTATTTTTTTTTTTTTTTTTTGCTCAAAGTTTCAACCATCCTTCGTCTTTTTTTTCGTTTTTCACACCTCTTTACTCTTTTTCTTTTCTGTTTTCCATTTCCTTTCCCTTTTCCCTCCACTTTTACCTCCTCTTGAAGCTCCTCACTCACTCCCTTTCATCTACCTCAACCACTCACTCCTTTTCCCTTTTAACTTCTCATCCCCTCTTCCTTTCTCGCTCCTTTTCCCTCTCAAATACCCGTCCTCCTACTCCTCCTACTACTCCTCCTCTTCGTCCTCCATCTCAGCCAAACACTCGCGGCAACATTCAGGGGGATGGGAAATGTCTGACCGCATGGCTCTCGAGTCTTAAAGTTTTAATTGAGTGCCTTCGTGGCCTTGGCGGGACTTTGGGTCGGTAAAGCTGCGAGTCAGTAAGTTACCGGGGCAGAACCTGGACTGCCGCTATCGCTCACACTTTTCCGTATGAGTATCTACAGGTAGACTGCTTCACCTCTGTACTGAGGGTGGGTATCTTTCTGTGGCTTCCAGGGTACTGTAGAGATGTCAGTCTTTGCTACCACTCACACTTAAGTCCTTCAATACTGGGACACATTTTTGCCTTGAGATTTGTGTACGATTAAACGATATTATTGATATTAGGAATGGTCTTTGGAGGTCAGAAGATTAAGGGCCGCAGTCTTCACTATTCTAATTTCCCACACAAGTTTCTGAAGCTGTATAGAATCAGTAAATGATAAGCAGAATGAATATAGAAACGCATCCTAATACTGAAGGAGTTAAAAGGATTTACAGATTAATTATGTCATCCTTTTCATTGCTGTGGTTTATTTTCTATCAGTTCTCAGTGTAATATAAGGAAAAAGCGAATAGTTACTGCTTCTAAAACTTCATATATGAGGATTTATCTATTTATCACTTTACAATTTCCATCATATTACAACGATTTTTTTGTATTTCATCTTATTCTATTTATTTATTTCTTCTGTTCATTACATTTTTTGCACCGTTTTCCACACTGCACCGTTGTTATGATGACACAGTACCGTTTTCGTCACACTGCATTACCTCACTTTCATTGCACCGTCCTCCTCATCCCGTGTGAATGGCGGCTAGCGGGGTGAAGGGAAGCTAACGTTGCGAAGTGAACTGTGTCTCGTCCCCTGGGGAATGAAACGAGACCTTCCATGTGGACTCTGCCTTCTTAATTAAGTAGCAGTGAGGGTGTTTTCCCCCCTGTGACTTTTCCACATTTTATCCTCGCTTCCAATTTGTTGATGAAAAGAGTCGTTGATTATTGCAGAGAGGCTTTTGAAGATCGAGAAATGGATTGTGGCTTTGAGGAAATACAAGGTGAAACGGGTCTTTATTTTTCATCAGGGTTTATTCTCCTGCATTTTCTTCTTAGTTCCCCTTGTGGCCTTGAAAAAACACAGGATGAAACTTATGCTTATTTCTCTTAAGGATTTATTCTTTTTTTTTTCGTTTTCAGTTCTCCTTGTGACTTTCAGGATAAACAGGATGGAATTGATCTTTATTTCTCTTCAGTGTTTATTCTTCTGCATTTCTCTCTCAGTTCTCATGTAGGTTTGAGAAAATGCAGGATGAATCTGGTCTTTATCTATTTTTAGGTTTTATTCTTCTGCATTTCGTTGTCAGTTCTCATGTGGGGTTTGAGAAAATACAGGTTAAAAATTTATCTTTATTTCTTCTTAGGGTTTATTTTCTTGCATTTCCTTCTCTGGCTTTTAGGATACACAGGATGAAACGGATCTTAATTTCTTCTTTGAGTTTATTCTTTTCGTTCTCAGTTTTCCTTGTAGATTTCAGAAAATACAGGAAGAAATTGGTCTTTATTTCTTCTTAGGGTTTATTTTTTTGCAATTCGTTCTCAGTTCCAGTTTCTTGATAATGAGTTGTTAGTGCGGTATTGTGATGTTTGGTTTATAAAGATGAAGAGATGGATTGTGACAGAAGGAAGCACGTTTCTATTTCTCTGAGGTTTGATTTTTGAATAAGACGTTCTCGGTTGTAGTGTAACGGTGCTGGACAGTAAAGTGAGGGTTGTTTGGATCAAGAAATGAATTGTGGATTGAAACATTGGATGAAACGCACATTTATTTCTCTTAAGCTTTGATTTTTATACAATTGGTTTACGGTTCCAATTTATTGATGAAAAGAAGGTTGTTAGTGCGAGGTTGTACAGTGAGGCTTATTATGTAGAGGGACAAGCACAAGATACACACAACATGTTTACTTGTTTCTAAGGTTTTCATGAGCTGAGCATTTCTTTCATACACAATCGTTCTGAAGACTGTTCCCAGAAACGGTGAAGCAGCAAAGGCACCTTCCATCGCCACCTTCATCACCACCACGTTCAACACACATAACATGGCATACTAGGAAATACTTTTACATGCACCTTGTCTATACACACTTGGTTTAGCGTAGTGGTGCCCGACGAGCATTACTGAATGAAGGGCAGACCTGCGTGCATTAGTGACCACTCTGTCCCGCCTGGCCAGGTTATCGAACGTGAAATGTGATCTAGCTAAAAAAAAGTATTTATATTTGATGAGTTTCTCTTGTATAACATTTTACGAGTTTGTTTTTCCCAAGTCGAGTCCTTCAGGAATGTGTGCGATAGTTTGCACTCCCACCGCCTCTTATCAAGGTGCTTCAATCCGAGGTGGAGCATTACCGAGTGGCTGAAGATTCTCCTCTATGATCATGTTTATGAGTTTGTTTTTCCAACTTTTATTTCTGATGTATTTACTTCCAAGAAATCCTTCCCGTGAGCGCATTAGGTGATTGCTCTCCTGGCGTGGTGGCGGGGCGCCCCGAGTGTGCCGTGCCTCGAGGGTCTAACAGCGGTGCTGGCATCCCTTCTGTGCTGCACTTCGGCCAAGACGGCTCAGGTTGGGCAGGAAGGATAGAATAGTGCCTGCTGAGGTGCAGCACGGAGCCACATTTGCTGACTGTGATTGAGTCAGCCTCGCCTTGCCCTGACTCACCATTTGAAGGGAATACACCGTCCCCTCGCCCTTGTCCCTTTAGTGGCGCCGCTGCCGGGAGGCGCGCGTCACGCCCCGACACTTTAGGAAGCGAATTGGGACACGCTGGATGGAAAGTAATTTGTATAATTTGATTATTTAATCAGTTTAGAGCTTGGAAAGTGCTTCAAGATATATGCACCAAACTTTTGGGAATAGAAATACACTTGTCGATTGGCAAACATTTTGCAATGTATACAATGCTGAATATTCCTGTCAAGGTTTTCGGGGTCGCCGCCCCTCGCGTTTGTTGAGTGTTCGCGTCCCTTCCTGCCATGGTGCCCTGCCTGGCTTGCCTGGCTTACCTGGCCTCGGCTTGATGGTCGCGCTTGTCGTGTTTCATAACTCGCGATGCATCACAAAGCCAGTAGAGGTTCCACAGTCTTTCCGGCAGAGGGGCGCGGCTTCCTGTTGAAGGCTGCGGGCTGGGCCGCGCCTCCCTCAACCCTTCACTGCCATGGTCACCCGTTAATATACAGAACACTGCGGAAAATAGTTTGCAACCACAGAGAAAGAAAAATAATAACATTCTCTCTCTCTCTCTCTCTCTCTCTCTCTCTCTCTCTCTCTCTCTCTCTCTCTCTCTCTCTCTCTCTCTCTCTCTCTCTCTCTCTCTCTCTCTCTCTCTCTCTCTCTCTCTCTCTCTCTCTCTCTCTCTCTCTCTCTCTCTCTCTCTCTCTCTCTCTCTCTCTCTCTCTCTCTCTCTCTCTCTCTCTCTCTCTCTCTCTCTTTGTTCCCTCCAAAGCCAGAGAAGTATTTAAGAGAAAAGTACCAAAATAAGGATCCACAGGGTTACAGGCGTTGGTAGGAATTGTCCAGCAGTGCGAGAGTGGAATGCCGCTCCCTGCTGTCGCTGCGTCACTTCTGCTCATGGGAGGCAATCAAGTCCTAGTCTTCGTTAACCCCTGTAATCGGCAAAACGCTTCACGTCCAGAGGAACTCAACACACTCACAGATCTCTTCGCTCCCCTCCGCCCTCGAGGGATGCCAGTAATAGCGCTGTGATGGCCACGTGGCTCCATGCAACCCCAACAGCTAATGCCAGTGAAGCTGGATACCTCACGTCGTTTCGTGGCGTGAACAGACTTGACAACCTATTTTTAATGGTTGTCACTCAGACAGACGCTTGACATGACGACAGCCGAGTCTTGCCAAACCTTAACGGTAAGATGTGAGAAATGTGTGACATGCTTAGAATAAAGTGAGGTTCGTGATAGCACAGTCAGGGTAACACAGCCTGCTTCCTGCCGCCATCTGGAAAGGGAATACAGAAATGTTTATTGACTTTATTAGTACAAATGTTAGTAGTCTATTCAGTGAAAAAAGTTTGTGACAATAAAGCGTTAAAGCATTTGATAATGTTTATTAGTTTAACTTTAGAGACAATATTTTTGCTAATCATGTTCGGAATCTCTTTTGCAATCATGTAAAAATTTCATTTTTATTAGTTTCTCGCTTATGTGTTTTGTTACGTATGTTTTGTTTTTACTGGATCATCCATTTTTATAAATGTTGTTCTTTTGTCTTCAGTATGAACTATAACTTAATTTCTACTCGTTATGTCTCATCTGGTGTGTACGTAGTGGTGTCAATCAAATCCAATATGATAAAATGTAATCTTTTTCCACCCCACCTTGTGCTTTGCTGGTGAGCGCCACGAACCTCCCTGTCTGCCTCCTCGCCTTGAGGTGGCGTGCGGAGTGCAAGCTAAGTGTCTCAGAAGCTCTTGGCACTTTCCACACTTGGCGAGGCGTTGAGAGCTCTTCCCCGCCACATTCATTCTACTAAATCATTCTGACCGCAAAAAGCAACGTTAAGATGCCAGCATTGTACGGAGTCTGTCTTTGCGCCTCAACCGCCACGAGATAGCATGCCACGCGAGGAGAGGCGCAGCTGTAGATCAGGGAGGCGCGCTGTTAAATGAAGATCAGGGAGCACACACTTTTAAACCAATCTCTGTGCAGAAAAGTTAGGCTGAAGAGCACCTCCTGAACTCTCTCACTCTCTTTTAAACCTCTCTCTCTGCAGAAAAGTCTCTCTCTCTCTCTCTCTCTCTCTCTCTCTCTCTCTCTCTCTCTCTCTCTCTCTCTCTCTCTCTCTCTCTCTCTCTCTCTCTCTCTCTCTCTCTCTCTCTCTCTCTCTCTCTCTCTCTCTCTCTCTCTCTCTCTCTCTCTCTCTCTCTCTCTCTCTCTCTCTCTCTCTCTCTCTCTCTCTACGAACACACGTAAGCACGCAAACACACGTGCACGCGCGAGTCCGCTTTGGCTGGAGAATCCTGTAGAGCAGGAGGAGGAGCAGGAGAAAGAAGAGGAGGAGGAGGACGAGGACGAGTACGAGGAGGAGGAGGAGGATTACGAGGACGAGGACGAGGAGGAGGAGGAGGAGGAGGAGGAGGACGACGACGAGGACGAGGACGAGGACGAAGAGGAGGAGGAAGAGGAGGACGAGGAGAAGGAGGAGGAGGAGGAAAATGAAGAAGTGAAAAGGAAGAGGAGGATAAGGAGGAGAAGCATGAAGAGGAAGAGTAAGAGGAAAAGGAAAAAGGAAGAAGAGAGAACAAGGAGTAGGAGAAGGCGAGACATAGGAGAAGAAGAAGGAGAAGAAGGAAAAGGAGTAGGAAGAAGAGGGGTAATGAAGGAGCAAAATACGATGAAGGAAGAAATGAAGAGAAGGGAAAATGAGGTTTCAGATATGCAATTGAGAGAGACAGAGGGAGAAGTCACCGCTCACTTCCTGAAACATTCCGTGCGTCTGTGTGGAAACAAAGACACTCGTGTATTGATCTGAAAGAATAAAAAGCTGTAATGGTAATGACACTCCAGCAATTAACACCGTGACACTTGCGGTCGAAAAAAGAAAAAAGAAAACGTTCCACTGGAGTTCGATAGTTTCTTGTTGGTGTTCGATGACTTGTCACTAGTACGATACCTTTCAGTTGGCGTACGACAGTTTATGAGAGAGCGAGGTAAAAGTACGATAACTATTGTAAGGTGTAGGATGATTAGCGTTAGACTTGATTATTGTATAGATATGTAGCTGTACATGAATAAATAGGCTGAAAATAGATAAGCAGATAGGCATATGGCTGGAAGAGGATAAGAAGAAAGAAAAAAAGCAATAACAACGTACGAAAGTTTATGAGAAAGCAAGGTAAAACTACGATAACTATTGTAAGGTGTAGGATGATTAGCTCTAGACGAGATTATTGTATAGGTATGTGACTGTAGATAAATGAATAGGTAAGAAGTAGATAAGCAGATAGATATATGGGTAGAAGAAAAGAAGAAGAAAGAAAAGAGTAACAACGAGAACATGAACGAGAAAGAGGACGAGGAGCTGGTTAGAAGAAAGATAAGAAGATGACGACGAGAAAAGCAATAAGGAAGACAAATAGGTGGAAAAAGAATAGAAGAAAAAGAAGACGAGGGCGACACACGAAAAGAACAAGAAGTAACAGAACTAGAACACAAACAGAACATGAAGAAAGAAAAGGAGAAAGACAGAACTCAAACTAGAGGATGAGAACAAGACGAGGATGAAAAGGAGAAAAGCACGAAAGCTGCTCTCTGTCTCATATTCTGAAACGCTTTGTTCTCCCACCGCCACTGTTTTCCATAGGCTCCAGTTGAAAATAGTAGCATTTTTAAGAGTATTTTTATGGCTCTAATGATGGACTGGCAAGATTTCTAGTTAATTATAAAGAGAAATTGTCTTGTAAACTCGATTAGTTGTCCCAGTGGCATTTAAAAATCGTCGTAGTGAGAAAGGAAGGCGTTTTTTTTAATACAAGCGTCTATCTATTCTTTATTTTTTTTATTTTTCTCTTTCTGTCAAAACAAAGCCAACACGGGAAAGCTTCTGAGCGCGATGGGTGTTGGCCGTGCGCCATCAATAATTCTTCACTTTTCCTGCATGAAAACTTAAAACGGACGTGAAATCTTTAGTGGGCATTTATTTTTCCGGGATACCGTCAGAGAAAGCTGTGTGTGTGTGTGTGTGTGTGTGTGTGTGTGTGTGTGTGTGTGGGTGTGGTGTGTGGGTGTGTGTCCGTTTATCCGCCTACGTATCCATTCCTCCATCCATCCACAAATCAATTCCATCATCAGTTCGTCTTTCTGTCTGTTCTTTCGTTCTTTCTTTCTGTCTTCTATTTGCATTATCACGTATTTGTCCTTCCATCCCTCTACCTTTCTCTACTCTCATCCGTTCCTTCATCCACTCTTTTATTTCTCTGTTTATTCGTTTATGCATCCTTCCGTTTGCCTAGCCTTTCCATCCGTCCACTCCTCGTCTATTCCTCCATTTGTTCCACTGTTCTGCTGTTCTGCTCTTCCCGTTCTCTCGACCAACAACTTAATCTGCTTTCCCTGGTATGGTTTTCCGTTTCTGTGCATTAAAACCTGATGGGAGTGTTTTCAGCGCAGGGTTATGTTAGGTCATGTACATTTAACATTAGACCTCTTGAATCAGTAATGAGAGTGCTGCAAAATTAAACAAATGCTGCTGAAATTAGTGTTATGGCGCACCTGTTGAGCAAGTAAGGTGAATGAAATGAGGAATGAGAGAAATACAAGTAAGAGAAAAGATTGAAGGAGGAGGTACATGTGTGTGTTTTGAAAATGAGTAAGTAGAAAGAAAGATTGTAGGAGTAGGTACATGTGTGTGTTTTGAAGAAGGAGTGTGGCGATTTGAATGAAGGAACTATAAGGTTGTACAGTGGCGTAGTTAGAGAAAGGACAGAGATATGTCAATTGTATAAGGCAAAATATGAGACTTTTATGTGAATGGAGGAAGATTGAATAGAATATCTGTGAGGCATTGTAACGGCGCAGCTGAAGAGGAAGACATAAAGAAAATAATAAAAGTAATTCAAGCAAGACACATTTTTGAGAAAGGAAAATTATTTAACAAAAACTGCTACTGTGATGGTAAAATCAATAGAAAGACTAAAATAAATCGAGATATAACGGAATGTTACGAGAGAAAGAGAGAGAGAGAGAGAGAGAGAGAGAGAGAGAGAGAGAGAGAGAGAGAGAGAGAGAATATATGAGGACGAACATTACGAGGAATGGTGATTTTGGAAGTAGAAACAAAGAGAAAGACGAAGAAAGTGGTATAAAGTAAGATATAGGAAACTATTTCATGAATCATTGGACACATTGGCCAAAAAAGCAACTGATATGAAGGTGGAGAAAGAGTCCAAACAAAGGGGAAAGCAGAAACGATGAGAGATTCCAGTATGAACCATAATAAAAGAGAAAGAAAGAGCGGCGTAGAAGAAGGAAAAGATTTGAACCAGAGGAAGGCAAGAAGGGATAGACAAGCTGAGCCACAACACATGAAAGTGGAAGAAGCTGAAGACAAAGACGTAAGGGAAGTTATGTGCAGTTACGTCACCTTTCACCGTCGAGCCATTACGCTGTCTTGGCCACGCTGGCTCTCCTCTGCCCTCCGGGACGCGTGGCGGGAAGAGCTTCCTTTATATTTCCTGCACGAGAGAGCTTCCTTTGTCTACCATCACATAAAACACTGAGTTAAGTAAGCGAGGCGCGCCGATCCCCGCCTGAGGGACGCTCGCTGCTCTCAGTACTGGATATGAAGGCTGGACGTGTCTGGTTTGTCTTTTAGTAATTCGAATGTCTCTTTTTTTTTTCCTTTTGTGTATTTCTGTATGTTCCAAGTGTCACAAGTGTTCCAAGTGTTCTAAGAGTTTTAAACCCTTTGTACTAGTATTTCCTTATTTGTTTGAATTTTATTAATATTTCTAGTTTAACGTTTTGAGCAAAAGAAAGGTTTGATTATTTTTGTGGTTTTGCACTGTATACGTAAACAATCTATATATCTATCAATCTTCCCATCCCTCTGAGTGCTACTCCTCGGAAAAAAGGCACATCAGTGGAACGTTTTTCCTCACACATGAAAAGACATAATAATAAAAGCAATGGTTCTACATCACCTGTACAAAAGTATTCAGGATGAAAGCAATACTAGTAACACTGTTTCTGGAGATGAGAATGAATAGCTGCAGTAATACATTTTTTTAAAAGTGACTATATTTTTTACATCTCAAGAATGTCTCATCATATTTCTCAAGGATAATTTTGAGAAAGATCCTGCATCGTCAATGGAATTTTTTTTAACAGTCCTAAGGATACTCTCAAACGTTAAACATTAAAGATACAGCATGGTACAGTGGAACCATGCGTGCTTTGGGGTACGAGGGGTCTGCAAGCGCACGGGTTCGAATCCTGTCCACGGTCCGAGTGTAGGTAGGGCTTCCCCACTCGGGGCAACGGTATATTTTTTTTATGGTACCAAGGTACCATAAAAAAGCATCTCCTTTAACTCATAAATTCCCGTGAAAAGCCCACATGGTGTAAATAAGAAAAAAGAAAACGAACATTAGCAACAATTCCTCAGCTTAAAAGATAAGCAATGCAAACCATGATACTTGTTCACACTGAGAAGACAATCCGTGCTTTGTTCCCCTTCACGCTGTAAGTCCTCCACTAAGACGCCGCAAGCCAACGATGTGTTATCTGGCTTAACCCGCCCACCTCACCATTAGAGGCGGCCTTTGTCCTGCAGGGGAATCATTAGGCTGACGATAGTGGCGGTGGCTGTGGTGGTGGTGGAGGCGGCGGTGGTGATGGTGACGGTGGTGGTGTGGTGATAACAAAAAGGAAAAAAAACTATTGCTTTTTTGTCACTCGCTCCCCCTCCCC
>NC_059274.1:16579289-16604289 GCF_017591435.1 Portunus trituberculatus
TAAATATGTTACTAAGTGTCCTCAAACAATTAGTAAGCCATTCATGCACCACAAACACTCTTTCTTCTGTGGTTTCTTTTCTTATAATTAAGTTTCAGTTTTTCTCCCCAATTACTGTGTTCAAAGCCTCATCATTAAATGCGTCCAGCGTATTAGCGGCGCAGTGGCCCTGATGAGTGCCAATTAGTGTATAAGCTCCTCGTCTCTCTGGGCTGCTTAATACTTTGCCTCTACTCGCACAGGCTTCATTGCATTCACCTATTAGTTTTATATATCTATTTTTTTTCTGCAAGCATATATCAATAAGTAAACAAAGCAAGGAGTGAGTAAAAGATGATTTCATTCTGACGGGTCTTTTCAGTCTTTGGGTGTCTCGTGTCGTGTCTTGATACTCCCCTTCTAACTGTTGAAGTCACAAGTGTAAAAGATTAAGGTACAGTTCGTCATTGTCTTGCTCGGTGTTCATTAGATTCCTGGAACCCATGTGATGACTAATAGCACTGGTTCAGGGGATGCTGTGAACTTATCATTAACCCCTTCAATACCATGACACGTTTTCCTATTAATTCTGCTTACTACGTAGTGATTTTGTACAGCTTCAGAAACTTATGTAGGGATTAAAATAGTGAGGACTGTGGCCATTAAACTTCTGACCTCCTTCCAAATGTCAATAAAATCGTCTAATCATACCCAAAACTCAAGGTAGAAATGCGCTCCAGTACTGAAGTGGTTAAAGCCAGCTGTGACCTCACTGAACGTTCCCCTTTCGTATCTCATAACACAAGGGGCCAGCCATTCACAGCATGCCTTCTTCCTTCACACAACACTACATGCATCTCACTACAGATACATTCTTCACACAAAATTTGAAATAATAAAAATGACGACTCCTATACCATCCTCGGAGTCTCTTTCCAACCATATTTCCTTCGACCTGTATGAAGACTGGCAAGTCAGTGGGCCTTATTTAAGGGAAACCAAGAAGCAAACGAGTAATATAAACAAAGACTGACTGGCAGGGAAGACACTAAAACACACGAATATTAAAGGAAGCGGCAAATGACCACCAGGCTTACACGTGGCGGTCCCTGGTTGAAACTCAGCTACCTATAGTTCCTTTTAACATCCTCATACATGAATGTGTCTTACCTTTTATTTTTGGTAGTCGCTGCTGAGGCACAAACCATCTACTCTTTCACACACAAAATAGAGTAACATGCTCATTGGTGCTACATTTTCCTTGATTCGGAGTGAAGGCACATAATTCCACCTAATCTAACATAATCCATAAGCTAACGTATGTTTGGGCATCAGTGGCGTGTGAGAGGAACCACACATTGCACACACACAGTAGCATGTTTCTAGTATGGCCACATATTCTTAGCTTGGGAGTGAAGACACCTATATGCACGTAACATCCTAATACATAATCTATTCTTGGCGTCAGTGGCGTGTGAGAGGCAACACGTACTCCACACACAGAGTAGCTTGTTTCTAGTGTGGCCACAAATCCATAGCTTGAAAGTGAAAACATCTGTATACACGTAGCGTCCTGATAAATGAACTTGTCTATTTGTTATTGGCGTCAGTAGCATTTGAGAGACATGTACTCCACACACAGAGTAGCATGTTCCTAACGTGGCCAAATATCTTTTGCTTGGGGTGGAAGCTCGGGAACTGGATACAGTGGCGCGGTTTATCCCAATCAGGTGAGAGCTTCGGGTGACGTCTATGCGACTCTGCCTCTCGATCAATGTGCGGACTCAAGTGCATTGTGCCTTGAAGTCAACTTTAAGATCCTCTTCCAATCACTCCGATAAATGATTTTGTGAGGACGCTTCCACAGAAGAGCAGTTTGAGAGATGAGGAGCATGTTTGTGTAGTCCCCGCTTGAATTCCATACTCCTTCACTATTACTGCTGCTGCTACAACTCAAACTACAAACTACTACTACTACTACTACTACTACTACTACTACTACTACTACTACTACTACGTCTATTACTACTACTACTACTACTACTACTACTACTACCACTACTACCACTACCACGTCCACCACCACCACCACCACCACCACCACCACCACCACCACCACGTCCATTACCACTACCACCACCACCACCACCACCACCACCACGTCATTACCACCACCACGTCCATTACCACCACCACCACCACCACCACCACGTCCGTTACCACCACCACCACGTCGTCACCACCACCACCACCACCACCACCACCACCACCACCACCACCACCACCACCACCACCACCACCACCACCACCACCACCACCACCACCACCACCACCACCACCACTTTACTCACCACCACCACCACCACCACCACCACCACCACCACCATCATCACCACCACCACCACCACCACCACCACCACCACCACCACCACCACCACCACCACCACCACCACCACCACCACCACCACCACCACCACCACCACCACCACCACCACCACCACCACCACCACCACCACCACCACCACCACCACCACCACCACCACCACCACACCACCACCACCACCACCACCACCACCACCACCACCACCACCACCACCACCACCACCACCACCACCACCACCACCACCACCACCACCACCACCACCACCACCACCACCACCACCACCACCACCACCACCACCACCTGCACCACCACCACCACCACCACCACCACCACCACCACTGCACCACCACCACCACCACTGCCCATCACCACCACCACCACCACCACCACCACCACCACCACCACGTCCATCACCACCACCACCACCACCACCATCACGTCCATCACCACCACCACCACCACCACCACTGCATTACGTCCACACTACTACTACTACTACTACTGCTATACTACGTACTATTACTACTACTACTACTACTACTACTACTACTACTACTACTACTACTACTACTACTGCCATTACTACCACGAATGCTAATGATAATAATAATAATAATAATAATAATAATAATAATAATAATAATAATAATAATAATAATAACAATAATAATGATAACAAAAATAACAACAATAACAATAACACTAATAAAATAACAATGCTGCTACTTAATCTCTCATCACTTATAACCACCAAACAAAAAGTCAACATATCATTACTCTCAGCACAGAACTCAACATTGAAGGAACCAATTTGTTGAAACCTTTACTCAGCACCGAGGCAATACCGATGCATCATACCGAGCGAGGATTCTTTATCGGTTTTCTTGCTGTGTAGTCCCTTTCACGGGCGCTGGTATTGCTTGCTTCTATAATTAAGTCGTCTTTTTTTTCGTTTTTTATACTTTTTTGTTGGGGAAGCTGGGAAGGAAAGAGTGTCCATTATTTTATGTGAGTGTTTATTTGTAGTAGTAGGTGTGGTTGTAATGATGGTGGTAGTAAAAGTAGTAGTAAAAGTGGTGTTAGTTGGGGCTATGGTGGTGGTGGTGATAGTAGTTGTTGTTGTAGTAGCGAGTAGTAGTAGCAGCAGCATTTGTTGATGGAATAGTAGTAGCAGCAGCGTTATTCAGTGGTAGTAACAATAAAAGTAGCAGTCAATAGTTGTAATAGTAGTAGTAGCAGCAGTAGTAGTAGTAGTTGTTGTTGTTGTAGTTGTAGTAGTAGTAGTAGTAGTAGTAGTAGTAGTAGTAGTAGCAGCAGTAATATTGGTAGTGATAGTGGTGGTGGTGGTAATGGAGATGATTTTCCAACACATCAAAAAAATAACAGGAAAGAAAAGTTAATTCCACCATCAACGTACACAATTACCATTCCTATGAAGTAAAAATGAACAGTCTGATTATATCTTCATTCCTTCCTGAATTGTAATGTCCTTCCTTTTTTTTCCTTCCAGCGCTGGCTTCCCTCACCGCTCACTGGATGGAGTCTCGCCGCATCAAAAAGCAGGTACGTATACATTTACATCGCTGAATTATGATGGATGGCTCGTGAGGCGTGACAGTCGTGAGATTCCTATATTATTCCTGTGCCTCGTGTGTTGCAAGAGTCACTGCGAGGAAGCGGAGTAGAGATGTGTCTATCTGGGATTATTTCTTCTATCTAAAAAGGAAATACTTGGCCAGGACAACAGAAAGAGTTAAAAGAAAAGGCCCACTTAGTTTCCAGTTCCTGTGCAGATCCGAGAATGTTAGGCAAATGAAAGGGATGTCTTGAAACCTCCCTCTTAAATTGAGTACATGTCACAGGAAGATGGAAACACAGAAGCAGGTAGGGAGTGCCAGAGTCTACCAGAGAAAATATTATAGCCTTTTGTTGTCTATATTACTATTAAAAAATTTGGGGCTGGAACAAGTAGCGATGGATTATGGGAGTTGGCATCGTAATGTGAATCAGGTAACTTACTTGTGTCTATGTTTTTAAAGAATGGTGTTATTATAAAAATGGATGAAGTCTTGAGATTATCGTCGTAATCTTAACAGACCGTGACTTATTTGATATAGGAATATTATTAGTATGTGAATAACAGTATATGAATGATAGATACAAATGACTAATGGAAGTTATAGACAAAAAGTAAATCAAGTGACCTATTTCATGTTGGAGTAAATGAGAGTGAGTTGTGGGAGTTATGACTGTAATTTTAAACAATCATAATATATTTGCTTCATCATAGTATAGACAATCTGAACAAACCATTCATTACCTACAAGTCTCTGAGCACCGCGACATTTGACAGGCTCTGGAGAATTATAGCCCTGCACTATCACACTATCTTACGTCCCTCCGAACACCACCAGCGGAGTTCCTCGGAGCAACACTTGTCCAAATAGGGTTTTCCGTTAGGTGGGTGAGCCAGTCAGCTGCCACCGCCTCGCCGCCTGCAGTTTGTACTGTAAACAAGGAAATCGTGGAAACAGGAGAGAGAGAGAGAGAGAGAGAGAGAGAGAGTGTGTGTGTGTGTGTGTGTGTGTGTGTGTGAGTGAGTTACCTCATACATACACCCTGTCACACACACACACACACACACACACACACACACACACACACACACACATATACATTTATTTGCATTTAGAGAGAGAGAGAGAGAGAGAGAGAGAGAGAGAGAGAGAGAGAGAGAGAGAACAAAGCGTGGTTAGGGGATCTGATAGGATGCTGAGGCGAGGGCGACGCGAACCATAAACTTTATCTCCGTGGAAGGAAATGAAACTCGCTCCCTTTAACATTAAAAGCGAAGGGAAGGGCGGCAGGGAATCAGAACCACCCAGGAGGCAAGACAACACGCGATACGCTACTCTACTACTACTACTACTACTATTTTTACTACTACTGCTACTACTACTACTACTACTACTACTACTACTACTACTACTACTACTACTACTACTACTATTACTACTATTACTGCTCCTACTACAACTACTACAACTACTATTTGAGGTATGATATGATAAGACGATTTTATTTGCATTACGGAACTGTATATGGAGGTCGAAAGATTAATGGCCAGAATCTTTACTATTTTAACCCCCCCCATAAGTTCCTAAAGCTGTATAAAACCACCAAATAGTAAGCAGAATATGAAAACGCGTTGGTATTTAAGAAGTTAATCCGAACACTGTTGTAGAGGAACACACTAAGACAGAGACCCCAAACCCCAAACACAGCCTGCCACATCTCCCGCCCCCTTAGTGCTGGGCCTCGAGCTGCCACACGCCGCCTTTGTAAATGATGATAGCGATGATTGATGAGCAGACTGATGCGTCGCGGCTCACATCACACCCTCCACCTCACTACCTCTCCCTATTCTCCACAATCTCCTTTACCTCCCTCCCCCTCCTCATCCTCCTCCTCCCAGTTTTTCTTCTTCTTCTTCTTCTCCTCTTCGTCCACGTTATTATCGTTTTTATCGGTTTTCTTCTCCATTCCCGTTTCGTTCCTTCATATTTTTCTGCTGCTGTTTCTTACTTTCTTGTGATCTTCCTATGTCATTCTTCTTCTCTCATCCCTCCTTCTCCTCCTCTTCTTTCTTTTCCTCCTCCTCCTCCTCCTCCTCCTCCTCCTCCTCCTCCTCTTTATTTTCCCAATTTCTCTCGAGTCTCCTTCTCTTCTTCTCTTCTTCCCTGTTCTTTTATTCACGGGTCTTCTCGTTACCTTTTGTCTCTAAATCCTTAACCTTTCTGTCATCCACTTCGTTATTTTCCTCCTCCTCCTCCTCCTCCTCCTCCTCCTCCTCCTCTTCCTCTTCCTCCTCCTCTCTTCCTCTTTCTTCACTTCTTCCTTCTAGTACACCTCATCATCTTTTGTCTCTGCGACCTCCTCCTCCTCCTCCTCCTCCTCTTCCTCTTCCTCTTCCTCTTCCTCCTCCTCCTCCTTCTCCTCTCTCCTCCCCTTACACTCGTCGCGGAGCAGAGAGAGTGGCGGGAGCTAACGAGGTGTTTTGTGCCCTGCGCCTGACTTCATTATAAGTCGGGCATAAAGAACAGGATGAAGCCTAACTTTGCCTGCGACTGACGGACGAATGGCGGAGGTCATGGCGAGAGAGAGAGAGAGAGAGAGAGAGAGAGAGAGAGAGAGAGAGAGAGAGAGAGAGAGAGAGAGAGAGAGTGTTCAGATTCAAATGATTAAAGAAATGTTTTGTTTCCATTAAAAAATATTGGTTATTCTTTAAAGATCCGGTAAAGTGGTGTGAAATATAAGAATTACTCGGTATAACCCCAAACCAAGGTAACTGAGTCGGGTAGGAAACAATGTATTTTACTGAGTAGGGAAATGAAAAGCTCTCAGGAGTAATGGTGGCGGCGTTTAGACGAAAGAGGATATAGGAAATCACGTAAAGGAGCAAGAATGGCAGTGTTGAAATGAGTAAGGATGTAAAATGTTATAAGGAGTAATGCAGTTATCAAGTCAGTGGCTAGGTGGTTGAATATGAGTGGAGAAGGTTGCTAGTACAGATATATCGAATGCAAATGAGAGAGAGAGAGAGAGAGAGAGAGAGAGAGAGAGAGAGAGAGAGAGAGAGAGAGAGAGAGAGAGAGAGAGAGAGAGAGAGAGAGAGAGAGAGAGAGAACCTGAAAAGACACAAAAAGCAAACATTAGTTGTCTGGAGTGTGTGGAGTTTGTCATGCTTTATGGCTCATCTTTGTGAATTTCCTTTGTGGCTTACTTACCGCTATGTGCAAGGCGGTGACGAGACAGCAGTCAGCAGACAGAGGCGTTGTGGCGCACCAGGGGCGGAGAGGCCGGGAGTGTTGTGTTGGTGCGGGAATATGAAGGTGGTGTTGGCGTGTTCTGCCGCCATTGCCGGGCTGCAGGGAAGGCAGTCTTGCCCTCCCTGGCGTGGCGGCGTGGCTGGCAGGTTAGTATGCACCACCAGCCGCCACTGCTGAGCAGGACTTCGAGGCCCTGCTGGCCTGCTCAGGTCCTCCCAGGGACCTGACTCAGGCCACAACAGGGGCGGAGAGTCAGGGAGTGCGGTGATGGTGCGGGATATAGAGAGAGGGTGTTGGCGTGTCAAGCAGCCATGGCCGGGGGCACACTGAAGGCACCCCTGCCCTCCATGGCTTGGCGGCGTGGCTACCGTGGTGGTCGGCGCAACCAAGGTGAAGAGAACGACTCTTTCCTTGTGCACCACCACCAACCAGACGCCTGCCACTACATCAAGGACTGCTGGCCTCCCTCAGGTCCTGTCCAGGGCCTGAAGCAGGCCACAGCCCGGCCTCCTACACTGGTGCACGTCGGCACCTGCAGGAGAGCGGCCAACGCCACCTCCCTTTTTAAGACCCCATCCCGTTCGCCACGCAACACGGCGTGACGGGGATGTGGCATTCACCCAGCACCCCAGCACTCCAGCACCCCAGGGCCGCCTTTTCCACCGGGGCAGGGCTGAGGGCTTTGCTCCCCGCCCTCATGTTCTTGCTGGAAGAATGAAGGAAGCGGTTCGCCTCCTCCTCCCCTAGTAGCACTGGGCGGGGAGCGGGACACTCACACACTTTGTGGAGCCCCCCTCAGATACCCTTTTCTCTCCTCCTTCCCAGGACTTCGAGGCCCTGCTGGCCTGCTCAGGTCCTCCCAGGGACAATTGTCGCAAAACAAAAATCGCGATGAGCTGCAGTTCTGCACCGAACAAACTTCATGGATGGAGTGACCAAGCGATAAAAACAGTTCACCATCATTGCTCTCCACTCTTCACTACGCTGTGTGACATTCCTATCTCGCTTCACCATCACTGTCTTCACCATATTACTTTCTGCGCACACACACACACACACACACACACACACACACACACACACACACACACACACACACACACACACACACACACACACACACACACACACACACACACACACACTAAGCAAAATAAAACAACACCTAAATAAAATAAATAAATAAAAAAAACAAAAAGAAAAACAAAAACTATTGAAAGGGAGGCAACCATTCACGGACACAGACACACACAGACATACAGACAGACGGCCACATGGACAGACGGACAACAAACCGAGGCTGGCGTGACCAATTAATAAAACAGAGGGACAAACACAACACGTCCTGAGCTGAGCGAACCGAGGGAACCGAAAGCTAAACCCTTGAAATGAAAAAGACAGGAGCGGAAGGGAAGTGGTTCAGTCTCACCTCCAACCTTCCCTTTTTTCCCTTGTCCAGGCGCCGGGAGGGGAGAGGCGCAGAAGAGGCAGGCACGGCTGGGAGAGTGAGAGGTGACTGGCGGTGGGGTAAGAGAAGAATAATATATATATATATATATATATATATAATATATATATATATATATATATATATATATATATATATATATATATATATATATATATATATATATATATATATATATATATATATATATATATATATTTTTGTCATATTTAATTTTTTTCATAATTATTTTTATGTATTGTCGCGTTCCCCACTTTCCGACGGGTTATTTCACCCTAAATTTGATATATTCCAGGTTCAGGGAACGACACAGAAAAGAAAGTATAACCACATGAAATGAAGCAAAGGCAACGGAAACTTATAATAATTTATTTAATCTAATCATAACTTACTATTTACAATTTACAATGAAAAAAAGAAAAAAAAAATCTCACACGAAAAAAAATGAAGCCTGGATAACACTCCCGCAACTCACGTGGTCAGATATAACCAACCGCATGCAAAGGAAAAAAAAAACTGAGAACAAAGGAACTTTAACCAACGCGGCTCATAACGAACTCACACAACATGGAGAAACATACGAGTGGAAATAAAAATATGCGGACACAACCAGAAATATAACCCTTGAAAACAATTACAAAAACCAAGTACAACCACTGACAAAACTCACGTATAAATCCAGTCATACGAGTGAAAATATTGCACAAAACACCTAAAACACCCTATTACTGGCTATAAAACACAACACATACCTGTGTCGCTTAACTAGCCCACAACTCACACACACCACGTTGTCTTCCAGTGGCCCACGTGGCCCTTCCCAGGCCTCCTCCTGGTGACCCAGCTTGACCCTGGCCAAAGCGAGCGAGAGAGAGAGGTCACGCGCACCTCTTGTTTTAAAGTCTTGCCAGCGCCTCGGCCGGAAAACGCATACTTTAATGCTACAAATATAAAGAATTATGTCCTTACTCACTAACATCCTTACCTACAACACATAACATTCTAAAGAAACACACTCTTATTAACTAATAATGAATATAAAGTAACTTAAACTAATGTACAATATGGCATAATTACGAGTTGCCCACTCTCACCGTGGTCCAAGGAGAGCGGAGCTGGACAAAAGAAATACAGGGGTAACTTCCTAAAAGTCACACCGTGACAATATGTATGTATGTACTGTTTTATTTTATCATTCTGTGCCTTTTTTTTTTTTTTTTTGTTTAAGACTATTTTTTCTAATGCTTCCATGGATTTTCTTTCTTCTGACAGTGGAATCCTCGTTAAACTATTACTAACAGATTTCAACACTTCAATAGCTATTTCACTCTTTAATGGCTCATTTTTCAGAAGTTACAGATAATCGTGACATTTTTTCCAGGAATGTTTCTCTTACAGAGGAGAATTCGAAATAAACTGTCAATAGAACTGTCACTAAAACTGTGGAAACGCTTAAGAATTCCGGTAACATGTGCTTGACTTAAAAGACTGACGAAATCAAGAATACACAAAAGAATATACAAAGGAAAGAACAGACAGCAACAGCCATACTGGGCCTAACGAGGCTGTCTGTGTGCCTACTCTACCACGATAGATTAAGAGTTAGAGGATGAAGGTCACTAAGGTTCAAGGAAGGAAGACAAGAAGCCACAGAGAGAGAGAGAAAGAAAGTCAAAGATGTGATAGGCTGACGCGAGGTTATTGTCCAGCCTTTGTTTAAAAACTTCCATTGTATTACTACAGACAACATGTGCTGGGAGAGAGTTCCAGACATTTACAATTCTATTAAAAAAATAACGTTTAGCCTCATCCAATCTGAAACGCATATCTATGATCTTGTCACCATTATATCTAATGGTATTGGAACTGTCAGTGATGGAAACTGAGGATGTAGCACTGAGGAGTCTTTGCATGGTCAGTTCTGCAGACTTATATCTTGGAGGCATGGAATGTTCGCCACCTGTAGCAATGGCAGCAGGATTCTTAAGTGACATGTGATTAGTATTCGTGGAGCACTCACTACAGGCGGGCGATCACAGTCTCTCCTCAGTAACAAGACCAGCTTTAGGAGAGATTCAAACGCGAGAGTAAATTCACCACTACAGCGCTGACCACTTGAAAGTCCTTTTGAACTTTGGAAAGTGCAGGGGAGGTGTATGTAAATCAAGATAAGCAAGAGGGGCGCGGGTGGGGAAGGTGAGTGAGAGGAGGAGGAGGAGGAGGAGGAGGAAGAGGAGGAAGAGGAAGAGGAAAAGGAGGAAGAGGAAGAGGAATAGGAAAAGGAGGAGGAGGAAGAGGAGAAACGCAAGAGTAACATCACAAGAGGATTTTCCTAAGCTCCGCCAGTTTTGTTTTGGGAAAAGAGAGAGAGAGAGAGAGAGAGAGAGAGAGAGAGACGGCAGGAAAAACGAGAGAGAGAGGAGATAACGAAATGATGATGAGATGAAGAACCAAAGCAAGTGTGAAGGAGGGAAGGAAGGAAGGAGGAAAGGAAGGAAGAAAGAAAGGAGGGAGGGAGAGGGTAAAAAGGGATAAAAGAAGCATAGATAGGAAAAAGGAGGAGGAGGAGGAGGAGGAGGAGAAGGAGGAAGTTCGCTCCAGGCAAGCAAATGTTTCTCTTTCAGCCTAACTTTTCTACGTAGGTTGGTTCAAGTGTGTGTGTGTGTGTGTGTGTGTGTGTGTGTGTGTGTGTGTGTGTGTGTGTGTGTGTGTGTGTGAAAGAGAGAGATAGAGAGAGCGAGAGAAGGGTGGGGGAAAGGTGGGAGGTTCATTCTCTCTCTCTCTCTCTCTCTCTCTCTCTCTCTCTCTCTCTCTCTCTCTCTCTCTCTCTCTCTCTCTCTCTCTCTCTCTCTCTCTCTCTCTCTCTCACACAAAAAAAATTATCTCATCTAATTTTTCCGACACAAAAAATCTCGGGTACTGTCCCCCAAGACTCTTTTCTTTCTTCCTTTCTGTTTCCACCTTTTCTCTTTCTTTTTCCCCTTAAGGAGAAATGAAGGAAAGAAATCTCAGCAGCTCCTCGTGAATTACTTACTGGAATTGCCTCGTTTGTTTCCAGTGCAGGGAAACAAACAGTTCTCTCTTCCTGGAATGAGGGAAATGAAGCTAAGGAAGGAAATTATTGACTGTGGTCGTGTTTCCCTCTTCACCTTCAGGATGTAAATGCATTGGGGTGTTATAGAAGAAGGATAATTCAAATGAGTACTCGTCGTAGTGGTGATGATGGTGATGGTGAGAATTAATGGTGGTGCTTTGGTGGTTTTTGTCATGGTGTTGCTGTTTTTTTATCGTAATGGTGAGGATTGAGGTAGATGTGATAGTGGTGATGGTGATGATAGCGGTGATGATAATGGTGTTGGCTAGCATGTGAGATATGGAGTGGTGGTGGTGGTGGTGGTGGTAGTGATGTTGGCTGGTTGTGTTTCGAGGAACTGTGAGATGTTGTAGGTGTTAGTAGTGGTGGGGATTGTGGCGAATGTCATCTCTTACACACACGCTTACTTTATTTATCTATCTATATACCTACTCTCATTAAACCCTTGCAGTGTTCCATGCTAAGAAAAAAAAAAGCGATATCACTAAAGGAGAAACAAGCATAAGTCGAAAAGAAAACATACAAACCACAAAGACCTTCCAACTACACTCAGTCACACACAACATTTGAAGCTCCAATCTGAGTGAGGCTTCCTGCAGTGCGTGTCGAAGCCTCAGCCTCAGCCTCGCGTCCCTAAAGCACCGGAGGCTTCACTGCCGGTTTCATTAGGTTTAGAGATGGACCGAGGCAGGATGGCGGGGGCGTAGCTGAGTCAAGTAGAAATGAGAGACAGTTTGCAGACAGCTTAAGGAAGAATGGTACGAGGCAACACGGGAGGGACAAGGCAAGGCGGTGCTGTGAGATGGGAAGGGACAGGAAAATGAGGCTAGAGTGGATAGAACGAGAAGGGACGGGACGGTGATGCTGGAATAGGGACGACTGAATGAGGCAGTAACGAGGGACAGTAAGGGACGGGACGAGGTGTTGAATGAGGAGAGGTAAGGGGCAGGAGAAGCTGTATGTATCTCTGTGGATGGAACTGAGAGAGATGAGATGGGGAGAAGCGAGAAACCATTGAGTGAGGCATGAGCTGGGGACGGTACGAGACGAAAAATGTTGGACGGACTAGCTGGAAGAGGACGAGTGTGACGAGGAACAGTTGGGAAAGTCGGAACTAAAGGACGGAATGAGACAGACAGTTGAGTGAGGCTTGGGAAGTTGGGACAGTACTGAGAGAAGGGAAGTTCAATAAGGAAGAATTGATAGACAGATTGTGGAGTGAGTGAGGCTGGACTGACTGGAGGTGTAGTTGAGAGAGACTAAACTAGACAGGGTAAGCCAGGGACGAGATATGACTGGGAGTTCTATCCTCGCAGGGAATAGCTGGCGTTGCTACACTCCGAGGGCAGAGCGAGGCAAGATAAATGATACATGAAAACACGGCTGGTGTGTTCGAGACCCACTGTCAGGCCTGGTGGCGAGGGAATGGGAGGGAACGAGAGGGAGGCGAAAGGAGAGAAGAAAAATTAAGAGGGAGAAAAATGTACCATCCTTTTTTTGTATCTCTTAATATCTTTTTTTTATACCATGTGAAAGAAGACTCCGAGGATTTTTCTTTCCCCTGTTTCTTTTTCAGCGCAAATTGACTGGCCAGGGGCAAAGAAAAGTGAGAAAATATTCTTCTCACCTTGCAGCGTGTGAGTCAAAAGAAATGGAGCAATTTAGTTCAAGAGGTTTGGCGGGAAGTGTTTTATGTTCCGTTTTTATTGCTATTTACACGAAAAGAAATCAGGCAACAGATACAAAACAAAGGCTCAAAAATTTAATTAAAAAAAAAGTCGTTTGGTTGTCCGCCCTTTGAATAAATGAATGGTAAAAGATTTTGTTTTGAGGTTTTTTTTATGAAAGAAAGAATGACTGGCCAAAGGCAACAATAACATAAAGAAAAGGAGGTTCACTCAGTCGCCAGTCACCTTATAGAGCTGATAGAATTAAACAAAGGTTAGGGACAAATGTCTTGAAACCTTCCTCTTGAATGAAGTCAAGTTATAGGACGTTGGAAATACAGACACAGGCAGGGAGTTTCACAGTTTATCAGAGAAAGGTTGCTGAAATCTTCTCTAGTCTATAGAAACACAACTGCACAACCATTTATTCTTGCTCTCACCCCTATTCTGTCCACCTCTCCAATGCAATAGTCAGCCAATACTCTCTACCATTCGTCCCTTTCTCTGGTAAACTCTTGAGCTCCCTACCTGCCTCTGTATCACCGCCTTTCTCTGACCTGAACTCATCTATCAGTCATCATCAATGTATCGTAAGAACTCATGTCAAAATATGAAAAACTATAATCAGATACATATCCCGAAATTTTCCTTCTTTTTTTCTATTTCACCTGAACGCAACAGTCTCAAAACTCTTCATCAGTATCAAAACCGTGAACGATGGAAAGATGAAATATAAAAACAGTCAGATTTCCAAACATTTCCTTCTTTTTCCTGTATTTGTTCTGGATACAGCGCAGTCACAACACTCAGTCCGCGTCAGAAGAGTCGGGACGGGACAGGATGAGGTGATAAAGCTAATAAGGATAATCCGATAATACTAATCCTCGTGTCAAGAGCAAAAAATATGATCCGTATTAACGCTCAGGGGAATATCATAATTGTCAGGTTTATTGCAGTGCGGGAATGTTATTATGTCGTTATTAAGTGAGGCGCAGCGTGAACGTCCTCTTGGCAGCAGGTGTGGAGCTGTGCTGTTTACTGGCTGTTGCTCTGATTAGATCTTAATTTATCTATTAAACTGGAAATTACTAAGGATTTTAAACGATTTTGTAAGAAGTTATATATATGTTGTGTGAATATGATTATCTAGTTTGAGTGTAGATCCATCAAAGCGTAAAACGTAGAGGGCGGATCTACACTCAACCATGTGCTAGAGTCAAGATACAGCCAGTCTGATTGTCTTGCGTTATTATCATTTTTCATCTAAATATAAGAAAAATACATATGTCAAGTATAACATCCAAATTAAGCAGATTTTTACGAGGCAAGCTAGTAATATCGCAGAATCCCACTCAGCAAACAGGACGTCAACACAAAGAAAAGGATAGATAGCAACTACAATTCCAGGGCAAAACCAGAAGCAGCAAAGAGGCTTAACGTGTTCCAGTGACTGAGATGTCAAGAATAACAAAGGCAACAGCAACAAAGTGAATGCATGTGTCCAAGCGACAATATATCAAGAACGAGAGCACCATCAGCAAATATGACAAGTGTGTTCCCTCCCAGACACACACACACACAAGCGGATAAAAGCACTCGGCGGCAACTAGCATTCTAAGTGGGCCTTTTTAAATCTTTACTTTTGCCTCTTGCATAAAAAAGAACCTTCATGACTTATTAGTTGTTGTACATTGTAATCCCTCGATGAATAGACACCATTTTAACAGCCTATATTTTTCTATTGGCTTATATTTAGGGAGGCGGTGGCGTAGTGTATAAGGCGGTGAGCGTGAAATCGAGCAGACGTTCATGCGTAGGTTCGAATCCCACTACATACCACTTTAAAGCTATGCCATTTGTCGAGTGGTTTAAAGTTACCCACATGTCACCATGATACCTAGGGTCTAAGTGGTTACACCAAAGATGCGCTTGGGTGGTGATATGGGCCCTAATATGTGTATCACTATAAATAAAGTTGCTTGCGCCACTAATGCGCTTCCCACATATACTCTTCAGGTATGCCTACAGGTGCTATAGGCCATAACATAAAAAAAATTAGGAGGGTTTATTTTCTCTCTCTCTCTCTCTCTCTCTCTCTCTCTCTCTCTCTCTCTCTTTTCCTCAGTAATTCCGTAAATGTGGGCCAGGATGTGTCGAGAGGCACACAAAGGCAGGAGGCTAATGTGGAATCAAGTATTCTAACGAGGTAAGATTTTGGGCCACAAGAGGCAAGGGGAGAGAAAGTCAAGGTGGTACGTCCTTCCCGACTCATCTTTGTATGTTCCTTTCCCTCAAGCTTCCTCGTCAGACATGTAGAAACTCGAATCGTAAGCTTTTATAACACAATGTCACTTTGATTCCTCCGTTGGTTCTCTGCATCTCCCCTCTGAAAGCTGGAAATATGTGTACAGTTGACTTGTGAACCTTAGAGTATAGTGAACACATTAGATAACTGGAAAAAAAAACATGTAGATTACTAGTTGTAACGTACCGGATTTCTTTTTTTTTCCTTCTTTTACAAGGAATATTAAAAGAAGGAATTAATCTTGTAGCGTCCACGTCAGGAAGAAAGGAATTCGAGGAAGGCAAAGGGAAGCAGAGAGTCATTGCAAGTAAAACTGGAATAGATACTGAGATGCGAATACTCAAATATAGGAATGAAAGCTTAAAATTGGCTCGGTGCAGGAAGACAGAGACGAGGGGATGACTGAAAACTGAAGCGAAGAGACGGGAGAATATAGCGAAATTGAAGAGAGAGAGAGAGAGAGAGAGAGAGAGAGAGAGAGAGAGAGAGAGAGAGAGAGAGAGAGAGAGAGAGAGAGAGAGAGAGAAGGGGAAGGAACGACAAACAAGATTACACCGTTAATTAGGAAATCAGCTTCCTCGCCAGCTGACGTAATGAAAACGAGGAGCAGGAGAAATGGATGAACCAACTCGACCCCAAGACTCCTCGCCACTCTCAGAAGACACTGGAACGCCACCACACCACCGAACGAAAACACCGCATCAAGAAAAGGAAAAAAATACCATAGAAAATTAGAAAAAGCAGATTTCAACCAAATTTTAAGATCAAAAGACCACGAGGAGCGATTCAGAAAACGACTGCACGAGACATAAGAAGGAGAGCAAAGGAGGTGCCGCATACACACACGAAAGATCAAATGGCATAGATTTTCAACGTCCATATTTAAGATAAGAGGAAAAACTTATTGGTTATCTGCTATTTGAAGACGAAACAAGTAAAAAACAAAGAAACAATATTTAGATTCTTTAAGTTCATAGAAAAAAAAGAAGAGAAGAACTCGAAAAATAAGGAGAAAAGAAGATAATCAAGAAGAAATTTGGGAGAGCGGTTGAAAAGGCAATTCATTCCAACGATAACCAGAAACAGAACCAGGAGGGCATAAGGTGTGTGGTAAAAGGTGTTGCTTGGTCCCAAATGGAGACTCAAGGCCTGTATGGAAGTCGTCATTAATAGTTTAGAATTTTGAGTGAAGAGTGTTTTGGTATGTGAGCCCAAGGAGGCAGAGGTGAGCCGAGGCCAAAGAGACAGAGATGAACCGAGGCCAAGGAGACAGAGGTGACTAGGCCAAGGATACAGAGATGAATCTAGGAAGATACAGAGATGAATCGAAGCCAATGAGACAGAGCTGAGTCTTGGCCAGGGAGACAGAGGTGAGCCGAGGCCAAGGAGACAGAGGTGAGCCGAGGCCAAAGGGACACAGTAGAACAGAGGCCAGGGAGTCAGAGATGAGCCGAGGACAAAGAGACAGAGGTGAGCCGAGGCAGAGCGCTTCTGTTGTCTGTGCATATAATAAAGAAAACTTTGACTCGTCCTCCTTAGTAAAAGAAAGAAAGAGATACAGACTGATTTTCCAACGAAACGAGCAAATTTATGACAACCCACGATACATTTTGTGGGGAGAAATAGAACACGTAAAATATTAAAACAGAAATAAAAAAAAAGATACAAAATAGAGCATTCTTTTAACAAGCAAGAAGTGCGATGCTTTTTGTTGAGTGTCTTCTCGGCCAAAGTCTGCCTGATTACTCCCGACGCGCCTCTGCAGCTGCTCCTCCTCCAGGCACTGAAAGGAAAAGCGCTCTTAGACTTTGGCCAAAAGAAAACGAAAAATATGTTATTGCTTATTTTTTATCATGAGCAAAACAGAACGACCAGATAGTTATCAGGATGGATTGAGTTAAGGCGGCGCTGCAACAATAGGTCAATAGGCAGCCAGCCAGTCTTAGAGCACAGTATATCCCCGTCTGTACAATAAGATAAGGGAAGGAAAGAAAGGCGAGGTGTGTGCTAACAAAGGCGGAGCGTATAGAGGGTGATTACAAGTTAATGAGAATGGGATGGAAAAGTATTCAGAATTAAACAGGGGAAGGAAAAGGAGGAATAAGTGGATAATGAGGATGGAAAACAGAAGTGTTCTTAATGAAGAGGAAGAGAGGAAATTAGGCGGACGAAGAGTGATAAAATGGGATGGAGCAATGCGAGGAAGGAAAAGACTGTAATTAGGGAGAAGAGGATGAATTTAAAGGTAAGAAAGCCATTTCAGATTTACATACAGCGCAACATGATAGCATTGACCATACAGAAACACCATTATAATCAGAACCTCTTTAAAATCTTTAGAAAATACGAAAAAGGTACATTCCAGTGTTCTTAACCCCTTCATTACTAGAGTTTGGGTATTATTAAAAGATTTTATTTACATTCTGAAGGATCTATGGAGGTGAAAAGATTGATGACCAGAGTCTTCAATATTATAATCTCCACATAAGTTTCTGAAGATGTACAAGATCACCAAATGGTAAACAGAATGAATATGGAAACGCGTCATTGCACTGAAAGGGTTAAAGGCATTATTCCCTCACTAAGACTATTTAATCGCCACAGAGATGGTTGACTACATTCTCTTGGCTGTTTGGTCAGTTGATAATAAGGAAACTTGTTAGATTATCACTGGAATCATCAAAACACTACCACTAAAACAAATTGAAAGTTAAAGATTAAAAAAGTAAAGAAAAAAAATTTGACATCTTTGGTGTTTCGACTATAAACACGAAGACCTGCTAGATTTTCACAAGAAATCATGAAATAGTAAAAAAAATCACGTTAACCTCCACTAGAATCTGTTGCAAGTTAATTAAGACGCGTATAAATTGGTTCTCTTGGCTGTTTTTCTTTCCATTATTAACAAAAAGATGTGGTAAATTTTCACGGAATTCATGAAAAACACGAAGATTTGCTAAGTTTTCAGAAGAAATCATGAAAATACTCTAAAAATCACGTTAACCTTCACTAGAATCTGTTGCAGGTTAATTAAGACGCGTATAAATTGCTTCTCTTGGTGGTTATTCTTTCCACTATTAACATAAAGACATGCTAAATTTTCACGGAATTCATTTAAAACACCTTAGAAATCACATTAAACTCTACTAAAGCCAAGTGAAAATTAAGAAGCATAAATATTTCTTCTCTTGGGAGTTTCTTCTTCAAATATTAACCCAAAAAGTTGCTCAATTTTCACGAGAATCATAAAATCTTACCTGAAAACCACAATAGCTTCGCAGGAACCTTTGAGAGTAGTCACGATATTCAGAAATGCTTCCCTCTCTCATCTCGACAATTTTCAAAGATTACAGAGACGATTAGCCGAGTTCTAAAGAGTATTTGTCCTGTTGATAATGCGGAAGCCTTGCTAACGTGTCACTAGAACTACAGAAACATCTTTTAAAAACTCGTACGTGTCACTTCAACTAGAGCCCTTTGAAAATAGTGAAGATGCTGTGAGGGGCGGAAGTATTTCATAACACGGGCGTAGCGTTCACCATAAAATGCCAGTAATCTTCTGACGTGTTGGACTGTCAAGGGAAGCACTTTGTCACACGGGATTACAGAGGATTACATTGCTATTGCGTGAGAGGAGGATGCGCCGGAAAGCCTTGGACAATATTCTAAAACACTTCTGCCCCGTACCTCCACTATTTCAAAAGTCTGTAGTTTAAGTTACCCGTGGTTTTAAGGGTGTTTTTACGGTTTTAGTTGGAAATTAACATCATTTGTACATTAATAATAAAAGAAACAGTCTTGAGAACCAGGCCAATCATCTCTGTGGTCTCTGGAATAGTTGTGTGTGAGAGGAAAGCGATTCTGAATACCTGTTTTATTGTCATTTACTTTACTGTAATTTTGACTGTGGTGTAGAATTCATTCATGCACATTTGTCCCAAACTTTTGGCTAAATCTACTAATCTTTTAGGAAATTGGCAATCAAGTGGGCTTTTTTTGTTATTGTTATATTTTTGCTGCCCTTGGCCAGCTTCCTCCTCTTCCATATAAAAGCATAGTTTTCCTCATTATTTCTGATCTGGTTTTATTTTTCTATTTATTTTTTTAACACTGGTATTCTTATTAACAGTTTTTTTTTCTTGCCGTTGATTTACCATTGATATCTTCTCGTTATCGTTGCTAAAAATATATTCACTCTTTCTAAATTTCTCCATCTATTCTTTTCTTTCTCTTTTTTATTCATTTTCTGCAAAGTGTGTGTCTTTATTTTGTCATATTCTCGCTTGCATTCTATCCTTCCTTCCTGCTATTCTCTCTCCCTTCTATCGTCTCTCTCTTCTCTGTTTTCTTTCTTCTTTTCTTCTTTTTTATTCATTTTTCCTTCTTCTTTTCTCAATTCTTTCCATCCGTCTTTTTATATTCTGTTCATGTCCCTTATCTTTTCTCTGCTTTCTTTTTTTAATTCCAATCCCTCCGTCTTTATCACCTTCATTTTTCTTTTCTCCCTCTTTCCCTCTTTCCTTATCCCTGCCCTTCTATATCTTCTATTTTTTTTCCTCTCTCCTTTAAACTTCTTTCTTTCCTTCTATTTTCCTTTATTAACTCTCTCCATTTTTCCTTAGGTCTTTTATTTCTCTTCTTTCTTTTTACCTTATCTCCGTTCCATCTTTTCCTTTGTCCTTTCTCCTTTCCTCTGTCCTCTCTCCTCAATCTCATTTACCCTTCTATATTTGTTTCCCTTCTGTGCCACCTCCCTTCTGTCCTCACCTTATCTCTCCCTTTCGCCTTCCAGTCATTCTTCACTCCTTTCACTGGCCAGTCTCCCTTGTCTTCCTGGGCCGCTAATCTGAGAGAGCGAGACAGACAATACCTTAAGGAGGTTTCGAGTTGGGCTCAGAGAAGACGGTCGGCCACCACCACACTGAGCGCCGCCCACCACGGGATGGACTAAGCAGGATAGATAGCCCCGTCAGATCACAGGGAAGGTTTCTGCGTTGGGTAAATGTTATAAGAAAGGGAAGGAGAGGAGAAGTAATGCGCTGAAAAGTTAATGCCATGTTGAAATATTGTTTGAGAGATTAGTGTGAGGGAAAATTATGTTGTATGTTGTCGTTTGTGGAATATGATGCTTGTGTGTGTGTGTGTGTGTGTGTGTGTGTGTGTGTGTGTGTGTGTGTGTGTGTGTGAGAGAGAGAGAGAGAGAGAGAGAGAGAGAGAGAGAGAGAGAGAGAGAGAGAGAGAGAGAGACAGACAGACAGACAGACAGACAGACAGACAGACAGACAGACAGAAACAAAGACAGAGAGAGACAGACACAGAGAGTGGAGTTGGCTGAAGGAAGTAAACAAAACACTAGACAGAGAGACAGATGGACAAACATACATGCAGACATACAGAAACACAAAAAGAATCTGCAAGGAAGAACAAAGAGCCAAACTAACACATTAACTATACAACCAGAGACAAAAAGACAAGAAAAAATGAGAATAGAGAAACAAAGACACACAGACAAACAGATACACGTAAACCAAGACAATCACAGCAGCATACACGGAGGAGACAATTGGATAAGTAAAGAGAAAATGGGCAATGAACGAGGAAAGAGAAGAGGGTGATGGAAGCTTACAAAGACGTGGTGTGAGAAGGGAGAGGGCGAGAGGGCGAGGCGATCCAAGGAGAGGCTGGAAGGGGGATGGTTGAGAAAAGAGGAACTAGAGTGAGGGGAGAGAATAGGGAGTGGGTTTGGAGTGTGTTGGGAGTGGGTTGGGAGTGGGTTAAGAATAGCTTGGGAGTGGGTTGGGAGTGGGCTGGGAGTGGGTTTGGAGTGTGTTGGGAGTGGGTTGGGAGTGGGTTAAGAATAGCTTGGGAGTGGGTCGGGAGTGGGCTGGGAGTGGGTTGGGAGTGGTCTGGGAGTGGGTTGGGGGTACATTGGAACTAGGTTGGCTGCGGGTTGAGAGTGGGTTTGGAATGAGTTTGGAGTGGGTTAGGAGTGGGTTGAGAGTAGGTTGGGAGTGGGCTGGGAGTCGGATGGGATCAGGTTGGGAGTAGGTTGGAGTGGGTTGGGAGTAGATTGGAAGTAGGTTGGCTGCAAGTTGAGAGTGGGTTGGGAGACGGATGGGACCAGGTTGGGAGTAGGTTGGGAGTGGGCTGGGAGTAGGTTGGGAGTGGGCTGAGAGTGGGTTGGGAGTGGGCTGTAAGTGGGTTGGGAGTGGGTTTGGTGGGTTTCCAGGTCTCCTTTCCTCTCATTACTCGCCACAACTTGAATAACACAATCAAAAACTTCCCCAGCATCAATACTCGTTCTCTCTCTCTCTCTCTCTCTCTCTCTCTCTCTCTCTCTCTCTCTCTCTCTCTCTCTCTCTCTCTCTCTCTCTCTCTCTCTCTCTCTCTCTCTCTCTCTCTCTCTCTCTCTCTCTCTCTCATTCTTCCTGCTCTCCTCGATTTATTCTTCTTGGATCTTTCAACCTCCTTTCCATCTCCGTCTTTCTATCTTCCTTCCCTCCTTCCCTCTCCAATACTTCTCTCCTTTCTCTGTCTTCCGTTTCTCCTCTCCACATATTTTGCTCTCCTTTCCATCTCTCTCCTTTTACTTCTGTGTTTGTGAGTTGTTTTTATCTTATGTCTCCCTCCTCCATTTCTTTTCGTTTACTAACCTGTTTCTCTCGATACTTTCTCTCTCTCTCTCTCTCTCTCTCTCTCTCTCTCTCTCTCTCTCTCTCTCTCTCTCTCTCTCTCTCTCTCTCTCTCTCTCTCTCTCTCTCTCTCTCTCTCTCTCTCTCTCTCTCTCTCTCTCTCTCTCTCTCTCTCTCTCTCTCTCTCTCTCTCTCTCTCTCTCTCTCTCTCTCTCTCTCTCTCTCTCTCTCTCTCTCTCTCTCTCTCTCTCTCTCTCTCTCTCTCTCTCTCTCTCTCTCTCTATATATATATATATATATATATATATATATATATATATATATATATATATATATATATATATATATATATATATATATATATATATATATATATATATATATATATATCTTTACATCCACCCACTCACCCATCAATCTTCCTTTCTCTTCACCTCCCTCTTTCCCTCCCTTCCTTTACCATTCTTATTGTCTTCCTCGTTCCACCCTTATTGTTTACAGCCTCCATTTCTCATAATTCTTCGTGTGTAGAAGCCAGCTCCACTCCTCCACCCTCTAGGGATTACTAATTATAGAAGTAAAGAGACAAACTATGGGTAGGGATACAGTTAGAGAGGGTACAAGTAGAGAGAGACAGGTAGAGAAGTAAGCAGACTGTTATATATAGTTCCGTAATCAGAAAAGCTTTATTCTTTCACCACGACTGTTTACCAAGGCTGCAAAGATGATTAGTGGTGTTTTCAATAGTGTTACTTCAGTTTATAGCGTAGAAATCCTGTCACTCTGCCTATAGAACTGGAAAAGCACCTTAAAGACTCGTGTTAATTTTAAAAAGAGGCTTTTGAAATAGTGAAGGTGAAGCAAAGAAGTGAATGAGAAGACGAGTCATAAACAGACATGAACAGGTAGAAGGATGTGAAAAGAAAATATAATTAGACATTGAATGAGCTTGCACACTTAGACTGATAGATAAATAAAAGAAATACAACTAAGCGAAGAGAGAGAGAGAGAGAGAGAGAGAGAGAGAGAGAGAGAGAGAGAGAGAGAGAGAGAGAGAGAGAGAGAGAGAGAGAAAACAGATAGACACAGACGTAGATGCGAAAAAGGAACAACAAATAGATAGACATAGATAGAATCACACAGAGACAGAGACAGACATAATCGAGCATAGAAACATCAAGACACTGCTCAACACACACAAATAAACCAATAGGAAGAGGAACAGACAGACAGAGAGATAGACAGAGAAGAAGAGAGCGCTTCACCAATTGTATGGGCTGAGTCAATACTTGGGCAGCCACACCTTAAAGCTGCCTCTCGAAGTGTTACTCAGACATCACGCTCCTGCCTCGCAAGAAACTGAATGTAACACAACTGGCGGGGAAGGCGCAGCTGGCGAGGACAGGACGGACGTTATACAGATACGTAGTAGTAGTGTATATGTTGACAACGGGACAGATAACTTACTCGTACATGGTAAATGGTGAAGATAGATTAGATTGTGTAGATATAGATGAGAAAGCTGATGTATATGTAAATAAAGAGACGGGGAAATGGTGTAGATAGTATAGGTGTGGAGGGAAAAGATAATGGTGTACAGTTGGTATTGGCGGGTGTAGATGGATTAGTTGATTGAAATAAACACTAGATAATTGGTGTAAATGGAGGTACATAGACAAGAAAAATGGCATAAATAGGACTGCTACTGTTGAGGGAAGAGATGAAGATGGTAACAGCTGGTATAGACGAGGTAGAGTGGTACTGGCGAAACAGCTGGTGTAGGCAAGACAGCTGTTAAGGTCCAGATGAGAACTATTTCTGTTTCCCTTTTTCCCTCTTTCGCCAAACTTTGCAGTTTTTCGCCGCGGTCGTATCTGCCTCGCTCTTATGCCTGCATCTCTTTCAGGAGAGGCGTATCAAGGCACTTCAGCGCTAAATTGCCATTCGAATATTGGAAATCTCTCCTTTTATCGTCTTAAGTTGCCGCAGAGTAGGCTTTTGTCACGCTCTTAAACCATTGCCCTCCACTCTTTGTGTGATTTGGAAAAGATTTGAATCCTGGTGAATGTGTCGGTGGCGCTGCGTCCCTCTGTGATCCTGAGCCTCCCTCACCACCACCACCACTTTTGGGAAGAATTGTGTCGATGTTATGTCTTTCTCCTTCAGTTCGCGTCTGGAAGAGCTGCATTTTTTTTTACCTCTTCCCTAACTTTTGTATAACTCTATTGTACTTTAAGGGAACTGGCAATCAAGTGGGCCTTCAGTTTTTTTTATATATTTTGTTACCCTTGGCCGGCTTTCTCTCTTGAATAAAAGAACATAACCAGCACCTCTCCATGGCCCCACCCCTCCTACACCTCACACCTCTCAGCCACCAACACTGCCATTATCTAAATCAACACCCATACTCATCCCTTCACCCTCCACCTCACCCCTTCCAAACCTTTCCTTACCTGGCCCTCTCCCCCGCGCCCCTCCGCCATCACGCCTCCCAGGTATAATCGCATTAAGTTGTGTTCCCAATTAATGTTGCCGGACATTCACAGCCAGCGCGTGATTGTGCAACGAGTTATGTGATGAAGAGCAACGGGGCCGAGGAGGTGGGGCGCCGCGGGGCCTGGGAACGCGGCAGGTGAAGGGTGT
>NC_059274.1:16609289-16634289 GCF_017591435.1 Portunus trituberculatus
CAAACACACACATTAATAGACACACACACACACACACACACACACACACACACACACACACACACACACACACACACACACACACACACACACACACACACACACACGGCCCGGTAGCTCAGTGGTTAGAGCGCTGGCTTCACAAGCCAGATGACCGGGGTTCGATTCCCCGGCTGGGTGGAGATATTTGGGTGTGTCTCCTTTCACGTGTAGCCCCTGTTCACCTAGCAGTGAGTAGGTACGGGATGTAAATCGAGGAGTTGTGACCGTGTTGTCCCGGTGTGTGGTGTGTGCCTGGTCTCAGACCTATCCCAAGATCGGAAATAATGAGCTCTGAGCTCGTTCCGTAGGGTAACGTCTGACTGTCTCGTCAGAGACTGCAGCAGATCAAACAGTGAATTACACACACACACACACACACACACACATGAACAGTGAGATATGAGCATCCACAAACAGCCAGAATTACTGGAAAAACCCGAAAAAGACACATGATCAAAAAATCCACACACTTCTCGATCCATAATATAATGACTTGAATAAATTTAAGAGGGAGGTTTCAAGACATATATCCTTGTCTTTTGGCTAACCCTTTCGGATCTGTAAGGAGACAAGCAAATAAGTGGATCTTTTTTTTTTTACTTTTTGTTTTCCTTGGCCAGTTTTCCCGTTTTACATAAGGAAAACTAACATACATCACGCGATCACAGATAGAATCAAACGTTTTAACATTGCCAGTAACAGAACACCGATAGCTTTTGCCGCGTTCAACAATTTATAATCACTCTTAATTGGTCATCGCTAAAGTATTCACAATGTTGCTAGTGTAATTCCTCTTTAGTGGACAATGATGGCATGTGGTGGTGTGTGTGGCTGCATGAGTATATGTAGCGGTGTGTGGTGGTGTGTGTGTGTGTGATGTGTGATGTGTGGTGGTATGTGGCGGTGTGTGTAGCGGTGTATGTGCCAGTGTGTGGCGGTATATGTGCTGTGTGCGGCAGTATGTTGGTGTGTGTGTTGCTGTATGTGTGGCGGTGTGTGTGGCGGTGTGTAGGGGTGTGAGTGTGGTGGTGTGTGTGGTGGTGTGTGGCAGGCGACTAGCTTTTCCAGTCTAGACGTGACAGAATATGCTTCACTCACTCACCAGCAGACGTGACATGAAAGATGCGCACGCTGATTTTGAGAGACAGAGAGAGAGAGAGAGAGAGAGAGAGAGAGAGAGAGAGAGAGAGAGAGAAAAAAAAGAAAGGAAAGAAAGAAAGGGCACTAATTTTCTCTTCTTTTATCATTCTTTCTCTTTTTCTTCTTCCTTCTCCTCCTCCTCCTCCTCCTCCTCCTCCTCCTCCTCCTCCTCCTCCTCCTCCTCCTCTTCCTTCTTCTTCAGTATATGCAAGGACCTGCATCTTCTCACGTTTCTTCAAAATTCAAACTTTTATATTATTTTCTTCCTTGTCTTCTCCATTCTTTCCTCTTCCTTTCCTCCGTCTTTCCTTTCCCTTCTCCTTTTAGTCATTTCTTCATTCTTACTTTTCCTTTCCCTTTAAAACCTTCACTCATTACTTCATTTCCTTCTCGATTTTTGCATTTTCATCTTTGCATATTTTTTTTCTGTATCTTCAATTTTTTTTCTTCCTATTTTTACTCTCCCTTTTTTGTCCTTCTCCTTCTATTTAGATTTTTTTTCTCTCCTTTCCAATTCCTTCCTTCATTCTCTCTTCCTACGTACGTATGTCTCTTTTATCTTACTGCTTCATTTTTCCTCATTCTTTACATCACTGTCTATTTTTCTCCTTCCTAACCAAATCTTCATATATCTCACTCTCTCTCTCTCTCTCTCTCCAGTCGACACAAGTCTCTCTCTCTCTCTCTCTCTCTCTCTCTCTCTCTCTCTCTCTCTCTCTCTCTCTCTCTCTCTCTCTCTCTCTCTCTCTCTCTCTCTCTCTCTCTCTCTCTCTCTCTCTCTCTCTCTCTCTCTCTCCTCCTCCCATTCCATTTTTTCCTTATTCCAATTTCTTTCTTTCATTCTTTTGTTGTTGTTGTTGTTGTTGTTGTTGTTGTTATTGTTGTACTTGTTCGACTTTCTTTTTTCATTCTTGTCTTTCTTTGTTTTCCTTCCAATTCTTTCTTCTTTCTTCTTTCTGCTTCTCCTTCTCCGTCTCTTCTTCTTCTTCTTCCTGTGTTTCTCTATCATGATCTTATTCTTCTTTTTGCCTTTTCTCTCTCCTCTGCCTCCTCCTCCTCCTCCTCCTCCTCCTCCTCCTCCTCCTCCTCCTCCTCCTCCTCCTCCTCCTCCTTATTTTGCATGAATTTTGATTGGCTTATTTTGAGACTTGGCAAAAAGGAAAGGTGGAGTAAGAAGAAGAAAAAGAGGAGGAGGAGGAGAAGGAGGAATACAAAGGAATACAAAGGAAGGAACAGACAGCAACAGCCATACTGGGCCTAACGAGGCTGTCTGTGTGCCTATGCTACCACTACAGATCCTACGAGTAAGAGGTTGAAGGACATCAGGGTTCAAGGAAGAAGAAAATAGGCCACAGGGAGAGAGAAAGTCAAAGATGTGATAGGAAAGATTGAAGGAGAAGTGACACTACCTAGCACAGTAACTAGGAAAAAAAAGGATATTTTATGTATATCTTATGTAGGCGTAGGAGAATATAACAAGAAAAGAAGAATGGAAAGGAGAAAAAAGAAATGAGAAGAGGAAAAGAAATAAAGGAAAGTGAGAAAGAGAATGAGAGAAAAGAAGAGGGGAAGAAAAAGTATAAGAAGAACAAGAAGAGAAAGAACATTAGAGAGAGAAAGAAAAAGGGAAGAAGAAAAAGTAAAAGGAAGAAGGAAGAAGAAAAGGAAAAGAAGACAAAGAAAAAGAAAGAAGTGAAAGAGAACGTGAAAGAAAAGAAAAGCGGAAGAAAACTAGAACAAGAAGAAAAAGAACAAGAACAAGAGAAAGACAGAAGAAATTGACAAGAGAAGAAATAAAAAAAGAACAAAGGAAGAGAAACAAAAAAAATAAATCAAATTAAAAATAGAGAAGAAAAGGAGTAAGTGGCTGTGCTGGTGGTGGTAACGAGAGAAAGAGGAGGAAGAGGAGAAGGAGGAAGAGAAGGAGGAAGAGGAGGAGGAGGAGGAGAAGGAGGAGGAGGAGGAAGAGGAGGAGGAGGAGGAGGGGGAGTGGTAAAATCTCTCCTACATCTTTTATATTTTCATTCCTTCTTCCGGCGACTTTCCTCTACCTATAAGGAGGAGGAGGAGAAGGAGGAGGAGGAGGAGGAGAAGGAGAAGGAGGAGGAGGAGGAGGAGGAGGAGGAGGAGGAGGAGGAGGAGGAGGAGGAGGAGGAGGAGGAGGAGGAGGAGGAGGAAGGAGGAGGAGGAGGAGGAGGAGGAGGGGAAGGAGGAGGAGGAGGAGGAAGTGTAATAAGCTCAAGACAGAGGTGAGATGGAGGAGGAGGAAGGGGAGGAAGAGGAAGAGGAGAGAGAAAAGCGGAAAAAAGAACAGAAAGATGGATGTTCTTTTAGTAATTGACTTTTTTGTGGATACCCGCTACTCTCTCTCTCTCTCTCTCTCTCTCTCTCTCTCTCTCTCTCTCTCTCTCTCTCTCTCTCTCTCTCTCTCTCTCTCTCTCTCTCTCTCTCTCTCTCTCTCTCTCTCTCTCTCTCTCTCTCTCTCTCTCTCTCTCTCTCTCTCTCTCTCTCTCTCTCTCTCTCTCTCTCTCTCTCTCTCTCTCTCTCTCTCTCTCTCTCTCTCTCTCTCTCTCTCTCTCTCTCTCTCTCTCTCTCTCTCTCTCTCTCTCTCTCTCTCTCTCTCTCTCTCTCTCTCTTGTAATTCTTGTTCTTAGATATGAAAGAGGGAGAGAGAGAGAGAGAGAGAGAGAGAGAGAGAGAGAGAGAGAGAGACAGGGAGAGAAAGTCTTCATCTTAATTATAATGAACAACAAAGACTTCAGTGGTGGAACTTGTTATGCACTCTCGCTTAACGTCTTCCTCCTCCTCCTCCTCCTCCTCCTCCTCCTCCTCCTCCTCCTCCTCCTTTTCCTTCTCCTCCTCCTCCTCCTCCTCCTCCTCCTCCTTGCTGTCCTGTCTCTATCACTAGTCGTTAGGAAATGGTCTCAACATACAGCCTAGTAAGGATCTCAGGATATGTTACTGTTTGTCTTCCTTTGTTTTCCTTTGCATTCCTCCTCCTCCTCCTCCTCCTCCTCCTCCTCCTCCTCCTCCTCCTCCTCCTCCTCCTCCTCCTCCTCCTCCTCCTCCTCCTCCTCCTCCTCATTCTCCTCCTCCTCCTCACCCTCCTTCTTCTTCTCTCCTCCTCCTCCTCCTCCTCTTCCTCTTCCTCTTCCTCTTCCTCTTCCTCTTCCTCTCTCCTCCTCCTCCTCCTCCTCCTCCTCCTCCTCCTCCTCCTCCTCCTTTGTCGCCGAGAGCACAACACCAAAACATCGCGCAATCGAATTTACTCTCGAGAACGGACAGTGTTTTGCATTTGAAAAGGAACGGCCGAGCTGAGCTGAGCTGTGTGTGTGTGTGTGTGTGTGTGTGTGTGTGTGTGTGTGTGTGTGTGTGTGTGTGTGTGTGTGTGTGTGTGTGTGTGTGTGTGTTTGTTATGCTTCTATCTTACGCTGTGTTCTTGGGTTTTAATTTGTAAGACAGGCATCAAAAGTGTTAAAAAATAGTGTATTTTTTATCTATGAGCTTTAGTTTGTTTGTACTATCTACACACACACACACACACACACACACACACACACACACACACACTATAATCTATTCTTTCTCTTTCTACTTTCTTTTTTTTTTTCATTACCTCCTTTCTTAATTCTTATCTCAAATTCTTCCTTACGTGTGATTGCAACAGCTTGGTCATGTGTGTAGTGGATAGGTGGAAAGGTTGCCGTGTGTGTGTGCGCGTGTGTGTCAGGTCTGCGTAATGGAGGAGGCGGCTTCGTCATTGTAATTGTGTTTAGTCTTTTGGAGGAAGGCGAGTAGGTAATGTAGTTTGCGGTAACATGAGACACGAGAACTGGCGGCACGGCTGTCTAGTGGTCTGAGGGTGTGGGTTCTAGAGTATAGCGAGGCGGGCGTTGATATGAGCGGTATGTGCTGGAGGAATGGAGCTTCCTGGAAATAGGAAGGAGACAGGATAGATTAGGTTAGATTAAAGTGAGTTATGCTAGGTTAGTTTAGGTTAGGTTAAATTTGGTTAAGCTTTTGTCTTGTGAAAATATTTACTTGAGTCTCTGTGAGTGAAGTATATTTGGATAGACTTTACAGAGAAGCGTCGAGGAAGGTGTTGGGTTATGCTTACTTAAAATGACATTGTGTATATAGATGAGCACATGAAAAATAGCATAGGAAAATTATGAAAGCTTTAAGAAGTTTATGGATGAAGTGATTTGTTTGTAATGAATGTGACTGAGGAAAGTGCTGAGGACCGATTAACTTCTTTTGTACATCAATTTCACACACACACACACACACACACACACACACACACACACACACACACACACACACACACACACACACACACACACACACACACACACACACACACACACACACACACACACACACACACACACACACACACACACACACACACACACACACACACACGGAGCGTCGAGGTTCAGTGACCGTGTGCGGGAACAAAATAAAGGTGCAATCCCAAGCACTGCCCGCCTGCCGTGTCCGGGGGCAGTGTCAGGGTGTCCGTAGAGACAGCCACACTTTTGACTCCACCTTTGAACGCGAGGACGAGAAACAAATACTGGTGGTGGTGGTAGTAGTGGTGGTAGTAATAGCGGTGGTGGTGGTGGTAGGAATTGTTTTGGCAATAAATGAATGGTAATACTAGTAAATAATTAAAGGTGTAATATTAGTCCTCGTCTTATCATATAGAAGAACATTTCAGGGTTTTATCATACATTTTTTCAGCATTGTAGTGAGGCGCCATTAGGGAACATTAGCATTCCTGTCTAGATGAGGAAGCAAACACGAGGCGCTAGATTGAGTTCATTTAGCAAACAGGCTTGGATATTAGAGTGAATTATGCACAAGAATAGACGGTAATGAGAAGATTAATGAGGGCAGAGCGCTAAGCGAGGCCTGACTTTCACGGCAATGTCTTTACAGATGCGAAAGGAGAGAGAGAGAGAGAGAGAGAGAGAGAGAGAGAGAGAGAGAGAGAGAGAGAGAGAGAGAGAGATTAGAAATAGGAAAAGTAAACGAAAAATGGATGATATAAGGAAACACAAGGAATAGTAAGTAAATAAAAGATAAATAGTGTCCGTGTTAAGTGCATTGTTCAAAGGCGTACAGCGGCGCGATCATCACATGCACACCTTTTCATCTGGAAGAAGTAGCAATGTCCTTGGATGACAAGTCCCTCTCAAGGCCTAGATGGTCAGTTCTTTTCAGCGGTAAATTTCACAAAGTTTGTTTTAGTGACACTTTGCAGAGCACTCGACGCAATCACTCCGACTGTCTGTTTAACTTCTTTAGGGACCGACAACTCAATGGGTTTTTTTTTATCATATACTGATTTATTTATTTTATTTATTTATTTTTTTCCTTGGCCGGATTTACCTTTTACATAAAAAAAAGTTCCATTTTCACACCCCTCGGCAGCTCGTGGACGGTCTGAGCAAGGGCCAGCTTGCGGCAGAACTGGACGTCAGGACACCGAAATCACCACGTGTGTTCCTGGGGTGCCGCCTTCTCTGTGTGCTACATTATCCATTTGTATCAGTTCTAGCATGCATTGAGTGCTGCGTGTAATGTGTATTCTTTGTGAGTTTGCTCAATAAATTAACTGGCTAACTAACTAACTGGCCGGTTATTCACGGCCTTTATATCTTAATGCTTACACTCGAGAATGAAGACAATGGTAGGACGAGTTGGTCTCAGCAGCCACCGTGGGTCTCTTACCAACCTTCCATTGCTGATCTTGAATGTGCTAAGAATTGTAGGGTAATGACGCTGCCAATAAGCAGCGTTAAGACAGCATTTATTGTAATGTTCTTACAGCAAGTGTGGTCATAATGTTACTTTTAATCACTATTGCTCTTTACTCCTGTGTCGGCACTTAATTCCTTGCTATATTTGCTTCAAGAATCGATTTTTTTTCATTTAAACGAGACTTGATGAAAGCAGGAAAACAAGCCTTTTAATTACCGCTTTCCATGAAAGTTAAGTACCAAGGAGATCCAATTCAGCTGGCTAATTTGGTTTCCTAAGTGTTTTCGTACTCCTTTCCTTTCCTCTTCCAAAACAGCTCATGTCACTTATGTTTGCTGAAGGTAGTCTTGACAACGCCTCACCCTCCACACCAATGCTACACACAAAACTACCTTTCCACAGAGAGAGTACTTTTTTTTCGTGTTATGGCCTATAGCGCCTGTAAGTATACTTGAAGAGTATGGGAAGCGCTGTCCACCTATCCATCCATTAGCGGCACAGGTAATTTTGTATCCATATTAAGGCCCATATCACCTACCCAATCTTATCATTGGTATAAGGCAATTACACCTCCTCCTAGAACCTGGGTATCATGGTGACATGTAGGTAAACTTAAACCACTCGACAAATGACAAAGTTTCAAGGTGGCACTTGGTAGGATTCGAACCTACGCATGGGCGTCTGCCCGATCTCAAGCTCACCACCTTATCCACTACGCCACCGTCTCTCTTTTAAAATAGTTTGCTTTTTAGAAAATTGTCAGATTTTTTTCGTATTACGAACATCATAAGAGTCCATCACCAGCCATTTTAGTTTCAAATAGTCGTTCCACAGAGGTTGCCTTGCCTTGCAATTCACTCTGCGTGCCAGCCATTAATTAACTTGTTCTCTCCGGGACCATTGCAGGAGCCTCGGCCTCCAGCAATCAAGGTGTCAGGGCGGTAGTAAGAACGTGAGGAGCGCCGCGTGGCCATTGACGTGAAGGAGGCGCTTAAAGATAAGACCTCATTAAAATATAAAGTGTGTTTTGATATCCTATCTCGCAGGTTATCCCCGAAGACCACTCTTACCTAACGTCTATAATAATATATGACACACAGTGTAAGGTCGAGTATATGGTGTAGTTTATCACGAAGAGCCTCGTGAGGGACAACAAGTCTGCGACTATTTCTCCATCCTTTACGCTTCTTTGATGTGAAACGCTCTCTTCGAAAGGCTGTTTAGTGTCCATGCCAGCAGCTATAAAGCACGACGGGAGCACCACCGTCTCTCTGGACCTACTTCGGTATAGCTCTCGCCGCCATAACCTTGTGCTGGCCGAGGCTGTAATGCCGCGGCCAACACTACTCTGCTTGATGACTTCTGACTAAACTTCCCTCTCCTTTTCTGAAGTGACAGGGGTCTGGGTCTTGCATGTCTCTACTTCAGTCAGTGCACCAGTGTCTGCAGTGCCAATCAATGCTGCATCTCACCCTGCTACCATCATGCACGTCTCTCTTCCTGCCAGTGCCATTCTTACATTTTTCACTCTTCTTTTGGAACCGCAGACATATTTCTGTAAACACAGTTGCCTTGCCTCGTGTACTAAACAGTATCACACCACGATTGCATGTCGCTCCTATTTCTGTTCTTTGTTTCTTAGTCTTAACAAGTAACTGTCACATCGCTGCCGCTCCTCTGTGCTGCCACCTGGCGAACACAGCACAACCAACAAGAGACTGTGAAGGGTCTCCACAAAGCCGCCTGAAAAGGAATTACTCGTGTGCAGGCCTGCTGTCAACAACCGCCAGTCTCACAACGTGTCCAAAGCGACAGACGGAAGAGCACGGTGTATTTCAATCCCTGTGCAGCGCAATAAGGTGTTCAAGTGTTCATGTCTGGGTTCACGTTGGTGTGTCGTTGCTTTTGATCATTGCGAGATGAATGTTTTATGTGCCTCATGTAGACGTTTAATCCTCAGCAAATCAGGGTTTCTTCCTGAGCCAAGGCACAGCGATGTAAATGGTCAGAGTTTGGGTACGAGAGTGGGTGGATGAATTACAGTGTATACTAATAAATGTTCCTCGTTAAACTCATGCAATTAAGCAAAGGGTCGGGAAAACTGCAGATTCATGTGCAAACTGTTGAGGGTAATCGTTTTATTTTGTCTTCATATTCATCTGTGTGTTTTCTGTGCTTTGCAAAACGCTTTATCGTGCTGAGAGAGACATTAAGAAAGCAAGGAATATTACAAACTTTATGTTATTATTTATATCAAGACTTATCTTTTTAGCCTTGCCTCGCCTCGCCTCCTGAACTTTATGAGCTTTTCTTTTGGAACCTTTCCAATGTTTCTCTATAAGTCGCGTCTGACAAGCCTTTCCTCCCATGTTATCTTGCGGATCTTACTCTTTCCAAGTGTAAATGTGTGTGTGTGTGTGTGTGTGTGTGTGTGTGTGTGTGTGTGTGTGTGTGTGTGTGTGTGTGTGTGTGTGTGTGTGTGTGTGTGTGTGTGTGTGTGTGTGTGTGTGTGTGTGTGTGTGTGTGTGTGTGTGTGTGTGTGTGTGTGTGTGTGTGTGTGTGTGTGTGTGTGTGTGTGTGTGTGTGTGTGTGTGTGTGTGTGTGTGTGTGTGTGTGTGTGTGTGTGTGTGTGTGAGAGAGAGAGAGAGAGAGAGAGAGAGAGAGAGAGAAAATAATTATGAAGCTAAGTTCTTAAGGGAAGAGAATGGAAGTGATAGCAGTTATCCCTACACTACTCTATTCATTTTGTCTCTATTTGTCACATTTCCATATTTGTGATGGTTTTCTTGGGGTGATTTTATTCAAACCCCCAAAAGAACAGCAATGTCTCTGAATTGTCTTGCCTGTCGTCACGGTGGTGGGCTAAGTGAAGGGACGTCGTTATCAATGTTGACCAGGTCTTCGTCTACAAGTTGGCCTCCACGTGTCACGGAACATTTCATTATGGCATCAGTTAGACGAGATAAAATTGGTTAGCAAATTTTGACGATGGCCACAGACAACACAACATCAGGTAGTATTTTGCAGGACGTTTATAAGTATTCCTCTTTCATACACAGTAACTAAAGTAATGGAGTGAAAGTAGATCAGTGTTGTCATTAACTTTGTACCAGCAATACACGTTGACTCAGCCTCGTTCAACGCACACAGATGGTGGGGTCGTGATCTCAAACACAGCTGCTTATAACAACTGTAAATACATAAATGGAAGCTAAGGGAACAACAGCTGTCACTTTTGTTTTCCAGTCTCATGTCTAAAACATTACACACACCAAACTGGGGAAGAATTTTATCCTATCTTTCGTTCCAATTAAATCCTAACATATTCTTTTTTTTTTTTTTTTTTGTTATTACATATTACATAACATCAATTTGTCGCCTCTTAAAGACCCAAGTGTTATGGAAGGAATGGCCACACCTCAAAGCTTCCCTCAGTGTGTGTTGCTTGAATGCTATTGTCTCTGAAAGCCGTGAGGAAGCAGCACCTCTCAGTCACCACATCCTCTATCGCAGTCATCACAACCACCACCACCACCACCACCACCATCACCACCACCACCTCCTCCTCATACTCTTTCTCCAACAAATTCCACCTGTTTTCTCTCTCACCTCTTATATCTCCTTAGTTTCCTCCTTTTCCTCCTCATGTTCTTCATATTTCTCCTCTTCCTCCTCCAATTTCTATGTGGGCTTTCCTTTTTCCCTTTTCCAACTTCTTACCACAATCTTTAATCTTCTTTTCCTGTCTCCTGTTCATATTTTCTCTCCCTATAAATCACAATGTTTCTCATCTTCCTCCTCCTCTTCCTCCTCTTCCTCCTCTCGTGTCTCTTCTTGGAAACGTTTCGCAATTGCTTTATCTTCTCCTCAATAAGAAAAGGAGACTGATAGATTACATTATACCCACAAGTGTGTTGGTAAGGTGCGTGGGATGGAGACGCAGTGATGTGAGGGAGTGGAACTTTTATTTTATTCATTGGGTTACGTGTTTTATAATCATTAATAGTTGTAATAGCAGTAGAATTAGAAGTAGGAGAAGGAGGAGAAAGAGGAGGAAGAGAAGGAGGAGCAGGAGGAAAAAGAGATGGTGAAGGAGGAGGAGGAGGAGGAAGAGTAATAGCAGTAGTAGTAATAGTAGTAGTAGTAGTAGTAGTAGTAGTAGTAGTAGTAGTAGTAATAGTAATACTTGTAGTAGTAGTAGTAGTAGTAGTAGTAGTAGTAGTAGTAGTAGTAGGAGTAGTAGTAGGAGTAGTAGTAGTAATAGTTCTAGTAACAGTAGTATTAGTAGTAGTTCTTTATGTTATTGTTATTGTTCTTGTTGCTGCTACTGGTGTTGATTTTGTAGCAGTGAACAGCATTAACAGTAATAGTAATAAGCAATAACAGTAGCAGTATTAGTGGTCACATTATCAGCAGCACCAGCATTAACAATAGGAGCAACAACACTAGGCCAGCCATCCAACCAGCCAGACAGCCAGTTTTTCGCAGTCCAGCACCCACAGTCCCCGCTCCCCTCCTCGGGTGAAGCCCGGAGCCGACGAAGCAATATCGGACACGCCTGGCGAGGCACGGAAATTGGAAAAAAATTATATCATTTCGTTTTTATGGAGATGCTGCTTCGTCGATTGTCCGTCACGTGTTTGTGTGTGCAGGGAGCAGGTGGGGCGGGATATGCAGACCAGGAATAGCTAAGCAACGAAGACAAGGAAAGAGAATGTTATGATGACAAAGAATGATAACTCAGTGAAGGTATCTGCGAGTAAATTGTTGCTAGAATATTAAGTGGTGTGTGTGTGTGTGTGTGTGTGTGTGTGTGTGTGTGTGTGTGTGTGTGTGTGTGTGTGTGTGTGTGTGTGTGTGTGTGTGTGTGTGTGTGTGTGTGTGTGTGTGTGTGTGTGTGTGTGTGTGTGTGTGTGTGTGTGTGTGTGTGTGTGTGTGTGTGTGTGTGTGTGTGTGTGTGTGTGTGTGTGTGTGTGTGTGTGTGTGTGTGTGTGTGTGTGTGTGTGTGTGTGAGTTTGTGTGTGTGAGTGTGTGTGTTATGATTTATCAACTACCTTAATGATAGCATTATACAGTAAGCCTTATTAATGGCACAGGAATAAGGAATGAGCGTAAGAGGAATAATGCAGGCATGATTATATTAAGGAATGACGCTATAATGACGGTGATGATAATGATAAACATGATGATGATGATGATGATGATGATGATGTTCGTAATAATAGCAATAACACACACACACACACACACACACACACACACACACACACACACACACACACACACACACACACACACCGCGTAGTGTAGTGGTTAGCACGCTCGACTCACAATAGAGAGGGCCGGGTTCGAGTCCCGGTAAGCGGCGAGGCAAATGGGCAAATCTCTTAATATGTGGCACTTGTTCACCTAGCAGTAAATAGGTACGGGATGTAACTCGAGGGTGTTGTGGCCTCGCTCTCCCGGTGTGTGATGTGTGTGATGTGGCCTCAGTCCTACCAGAAGATCTGTCTATGAGCTCTGAGCTCGCTCCGTAATGGGGAAGACTGGCTGGGTGACCAGCAGGCGACCGAGATGAATTACACACACACACACACCTGGGAGATATATTCACGAGGCGCATTCATCTAACAGTTCAGACCCAGCACGCAATATATATATTCATGAGTGACTAAACACGCGTCGGAACACACTGAATAAGGTGTCGCCGCTAAGCCAGCACTGCATCTCGCCGAACAATTGTTATGAAGGCCGGTGAAGTGAGTCCTCCGCACCTTTGTATGATTATTTATTATTTTGTCCTTATTTCTCTGAGTGTTACGTATTTGTCGATATACATGTGCTTAGTATGTAATATTTGTCATTGTACCTCTCTTTTTTTGTTTATTAAGGGATAACTGGCAAAGAGCAACAAAATCTATTAAACAAAAGACTCACTGAGATGCCAGTTCCCGAACAGGGTCAACATATTAGGCCAAAAGAATGGGTTAAATGTCTAAAAACCTCTTAATCTAAATGAGTCATAGGTCATAGGTATTATTTATTTTTATACTTCTTTCATGTGTTTAGTATATTTTTTTCTATAAGTAAGACGATTATAAGAACAAATTTCTTTTATTTTTCTATTGCCTAAAATGGCTCTGTTTCTTAAAGGTTCGCCATTAACGTAAAGTCTCTATAAAAAAAATTGTACACCATTATTAGCGAAAAATTAATGTTTCAAATGTGTCAAATGTGTCAAATGAACATCACCACAGACCCGTCCCTTAATTGTACCATGGATCAAGGTTGCCTATTTCGGATTTCATGCTTCAATTTCGTCCATCAGGTAAATTTGCACCACTGACCGTGTCACTCCCAATATTCTCTCTCTCTCTCTCTCTCTCTCTCTCTCTCTCTCTCTCTCTCTCTCTCTCTCTCTCTCTCTCTCTCTCTCTCTCTCTCTCTCTCTCTCTCTCTCTCTCTCTCTCTCTCTCTCTCTCTCTCTCTCTCTCTCTCTCTCTCTCTCTCTCTCTCTCTCTCTCTCTCTCTCTCTCTCTCTCTCTCTCTCTCTCTAGTAGCGCCGAAAAAATCTACGGTCAGGCATTGCCATATTTAACTTACTCTACGGTGCCAATATCTGTTTTCATTCTCTCTCTCTCTCTCTCTCTCTCTCTCTCTCTCTCTCTCTCTCTCTCTCTCTCTCTCTCTCTCTCTCTCTCTCTCTCTCTCTCTCTCTCTCTCTCTCTCTCTCTCTCTCTCTCTCTCTCTCTCTCTCTCTCTCTCTCTCTCTCTCTCTCTCTCTCTCTCTCTCTCTCTCTCTCTCTCTCTCTCTCTCTCTCTCTCTCTCTCTCTCTCTCTCTCTCTCTCTCTCTCTCTCTCTCTCTCTCTCTCTCTCTCTCTCTCTCTCTCTCTCTCTCTCTCTCTCTCTCTCTCTCTCTCTCTCTCTCTCTCTCTCTCTCTCTCTCTCTCTCTCTCTCTCTCTCTCTCTCTCTCTCTCTCTCTCTCTCTCTCTCTCTCTCTCTCTCTCTCTCTCTCTCTCTCTCTCTCTCTCTCTCTCTCTCTCTCTCTCTCTCTCTCTCTCTCTCTCTCTCTCTCTCTCTCTCTCTCTCTCTCTCTCTCTCTCTCTCTCTCTCTCTCTCTCTCTCTCTCTCTCTCTCTCTCTCTCTCTCTCTCTCTCTCTCTCTCTCTCTCTCTCTCTCTCTCTCTCTCTCTCTCTCTCTCTCTCTCTCTCTCTCTCTCTCTCTCTCTCTCTCTCTCTCTCTCTCTCTCTCTCTCTCTCTCTCTCTCTCTCTCTCTCTCTCTCTCTCTCTCCACAATTTCTTAATTGACTTAATAACGCTTCAGTCCCATTATTACTTAATTTCCTGATAATCAATTTTGCACCAATTTCATATTTTTCGACCCTCAGACTTCCATTTTCTCTTTCTCCTTTCCTTTTCCTTTGAGTAATTTCTTGGCGAGTCTTATTTTGGGAAGGGCGAAACTTATATATCCTGAAATTCCCGCTTTTTTTTTTTTTTTTTATGCTCTAGGAAATATGTTTGGTTTCCTGGAAGCCCTCGCGTGTTCTGAAGCCAGTGGACTTATACCAATTGGAACATTAATCATGGATTTTGAGAAGTAGATTGTTTTGCTTCACTTGTCTCCTTGGCCTGTGTAGTTTATAGAACAGGGCGCTTCTAGGACAAGTTTCATGTGTTCTACTGATCTTCCCTTCTTTGTAACACTCTTTCCTTGTTCTTCCTTCGCCGTTTACTAAATATCAGAGTGTCCATTTTGTTCCCATCTAGTTATGTTCGAGTGTTCAGGATTGGCGATGCTTCTAAAACTATTCCCATGTGTTTTACTCCTCTTCCGTTCTTTGTAACACTCACTTTCCTTCCAATTCCTTTGCCGTTTGCTAAATATTAGAGTGTCCATCTTGTTCCCGTCTAATCATGTTCGAGTGTTCAGGATTTTCAGGATTGGCGTGTGTAGTTTAAAGGACAGGACGCTTCTAAATCTGTTCCCATGTGTTCTACTCCCCTTCCCATCTTTTTAACTCTCTTTTTTCCTTCCTCTTCCTTCGTCGTTTACTAGATATCAGTGTCTATCTTGTTCCTGTCTAGTCATCCTCGAGTATTCAGGAGCCCAGCACACGTGTATCACTAAGAACAAACGGCAAATATGTAAGAGATTGCTTTACTTTCTCCCTTGTCCGTTGTGTGTCCGTGGCTTCTTCCTCTTGTTCCATTCTGCCTCCATTTCAAGTCCATCTCTCAATCCCCCTCCCTTCCTGCACTTAATCTTCTCTCTTTTTTTCAGTCTTGTGGGATCTTAATACGTTCCTCATCTCGTCTTATCACATGAGCAAAATTATCTTCACTTTAATTCCCTTATCACCTCCGTAATGCGCACCACTCCTGCCTCTCTCTCCCCGCTAACCCTCTTGCTCCATCTCTCCAATTCACCGCTCCTTGCTTTACTTTCCCTTGCTTTTCCTTGCTTTGCCTTGCCTTCCCTGTCCGTCGCTGGGGTCCGCTATGTGTTGTCAAGTGTGAGGTCCAATCTTGTAGTCGTATCCCTGATTGTGCGGGCGGCTCATTCCCATAGGAGGAGAAAGAGGAGGAGAGAGGATAGGGGGGAGGAAGAAGAACAGAAAAATTCTAAAAATCCAAACCAGAGAGTAACATAAGTAACCCTGAACTCTTTCTTTTTCCTTTCTTTTCCAAGGAAGTCTGATTTTTTTCTGTAGAAGAGAGACCGCACCAGTGAACTATGCAAAATGTACGTCAAGAAGGAGGAGGAGGAGGAGGAGGAGGAGGAGGAGGAGGAGGAGGAGGAGGAGGAGGAGGAGGAGGAGGAGGAGGAGGAGGAGGAGGAGGAGGAGGAGGAGGAGGAGGAGGAGGAGGAGGAAGAAAAAGCAGATGAGGTAGACGAGGAGTAGGAGGAGGAGGAGGAGCAATAGCAGAGAAAGGAGAAAGAATTATGAGGGGACTCTGAGTTGAAAAGAAGTTCTTAAAAAAACGAGCTCTAGGAGAACAGCACTGGAAGGAGGAGGAGGAAAGAGAAGAGGAGGAGGAGGAGGAGGAAGAAGAGGAGGAGGAGGAGAGGAGAAGAAATGAGACTTCGTGGAAAACAAAATATGAAAAGGAAAAAACAAAAAAGACGACGAATACAACAACGACAACGAAAACGGAGAAGGAAAACAAACATTAAATAAAAAGGGGAGAAAAACAAGAAAAAAAATAAGTCGGAAAGAAGAAATAACAGCCGGTGGGAAGAAAGGCCAAACTGAGGACGAAGAAAACTAGTGAAATGGAGTGAAAATTAAAATGAGAGGGAGATGAATGATCTTGACGTGTTGGGGAGGAAAAAGCAGGCTGGGGAAAGTATGGGAGAAAAGTACGAGGTTTAGGACTGGCACGGAGGAGAGGCAAGACAGAGAAGAGGCAGAGGAAGGTAGACTGGAGATGCAAAGGAGATGCAGAGGAGAGACATGGGAAGAGAGAGACAGGGAACAAAGGATAGGCAGGGGAGAGGCAACGGAGAAACATTGAACAGAGACATGGGACAAAAAGAGTAGAGACAAAGGATAGGCAAGGGAGAGGCAAGGTAAAGAGACAAGTGAGAGAGACAAGGGAGAGAGACAAGGGACAAAGAGAGGAGAGGCAAAGGATAGGCAGGAGACAGAGGGAGGAAGGAAAGGGAGAGGAGAGTGGCAGAAGAGAGGAGCATGGGAGAGAAGAAGCGGACAAATATTAAAAAGAGAGATTAAGGATGTGTTGGAAGAAAGGAGACGGGAAGGATGGTTAAGAGAGAGAGAGAGAGAGAGAGAGAGAGAGAGAGAGAGAGAGAGAGAGAGAGAGAGAGAGAGAGAGAGAGAGAGAGAGAGAGAGAGAGAGAGAGAGAGAGAGAGAGAGAGAGAGAGAGAGAGAGAGAGAGAGAGAGAGAGAGAGAGAGAGAGAGAGAGAGAGAGAGAGAGAGAGAGGAGATGGAAAGACAAAGAAAGAGTAATGGAGACGAAGAAATAAAACAGAGGAAATAAGGAAAGGATGAGAGACACAAGGGAATACATGACAAAAGCAACAATCAGGAGACGTATTGATTGATAAGGAGCCTGTCCGCCGGAAACTATTGCTATTACTGAAGGTGAAGAAAGAGGACAGAATAAAGCAAGGCTCCTCCCCGCCCACCTCTCCGCACTGTAGTAGGAGGGAATATTAAGAAAACATCTTGCACTCACAAAAATAAGAAGAAAAAAAGATGGAGAAGAAAAAAAAGACCTATGTATTTTGATGAAATAAATTAAATGACTAGAGAAATAATAGTTCATGAATTTAGTAATAATAATGTTATTAATATTTGCAATCGGCGCCTCAGTGGACAAAACCTCATCCAAGAATCATCAGTATTCAGAAACCCCGGACTCGCATTCTCAAATATTGCGCTTCACCTTCAGTATTTCAAAAGGCTTCATTTAAACTTACACGCGTTTATACGGTAATTTCTTTTATATTCTAGAGGCAGCATACCAAGATTTCTACGCTATGAACTGAAGAAACACTCTTGAAAACTTCGCTGTCATCTGTGTGGCCTTAGAAAATAGCCTTTAAGAGAGAGAATTGCTTTTTTTAAAGTGTTTTTACGGTTCTAGATTCAGAGTGACAAGATTTCTACATTATTAGCAAGATAAACACTTGAAAAACCCAACTAATTATCTCTGTGGCCTTGGAAAATAATCATGCTGAGAGAGAAGAGAGGTTTTCAAGGAGTTTTAACGGTTCTAGAAGCAGTGACAAGATTTCTACATTATTAACAGGAGAAACACTCTTTAAAACGGCGCTAGTCATCTGTGTGGCCTTGGGAAAGAGTCGTGGTGAGAGAGCAGAGTACGGGTCCAGGTCCATTACTGCCTGACGAGCGCTAGTCTTCCTGATTGGCTCATTTGCTTCAGAGAATGAATTAATTTAAACTCTGATGTTTCCCTTTTTTCAGACAGAGTAATTAGTAAGTGACGTTAGACTAATCGAAGAGGAGGAGAAGGAGGAGGAGGAAGAGGAGAAGAGGAGGAGGAGGAGGAGGAGGAGGAGGAGGAGGAGGAGGAGGAGGAGGAGGAGGAGGAGGAGGAGGAGGAGGAGGAGGAAGAGGAGGAGAGGAAGGATTGTCAAAGTTAAGGTAATGAAGAGTAATTAATAACTCAAGATTGACGGGGACACGTAGAGAGAGAGAGAGAGAGAGAGAGAGAGAGAGAGAGAGAGAGAGAGAGAGAGAAATGGGGGTGTAGGGGGAGGACTGACTACATTCCCGCGTTATCAGGGTAGAGGAAGGGCACAATGAAGAGGGAAATGAGTGTGTTTGTGAAGTTCCCCTTGAGTAAAGAGAAGAGGAACAAGAGTGACAGTGGTCTCTCCTTTTTCTGCCACTCCTCTTGATCCTTTCTTTCCTCTTTTTCTCTCCTCCTCCTCCTCCTCCTCCTCCTCCTCCTTATCCTCAACCTTTCTACCTCTTTTGAATCTTCCTTCCTTCCCTCTCTTCTTTTTTTCCCTTCCTCATTCCGTCTCTCCCTCCTCCTCCTCCTCCTCCTCCTCCTCCTCCTCCTCCTCCTCCTCTTTATCTTTCTTGACTTCTTGCTTTTTATTTTTCTCTTCACTTTTCTCCTCAATTTCCTCTTCTTCCCTTGATTCTATCTTTTACTGCTACTGTCTCCCTTTTCTAGCTCTTTTTCACTGATCTTCCTTCTCTTTCCTTTCCTCCTCCTCCTCTCTCTTGTTACTTTCCTACCTACCTCCTTCCATTACTAACATGATTCCTGATAAATTTTACTCTCAGTCTCTTGGTACAGATTCCTACGAAGGGACACGATAAGCTTCTGGGAATGTCCGTTTCAAGTCTTTCACCATTTTAATACACTAATTATTGCAGGTAAAGTTTAATTGAGACACTTCCTAAAAATTTGGATAACCTTTTGATGACACTCACTGGAAACTGGCGCCTCTAATGACGCTCTCTATGTAGACATTTTTGTTGTCTTTTTTCAGTCCTCATACATGTAAATGAAATAGTTAACCCCTTCAGTACCATGACGTATTTGCATATTCCTTCTGGTTACTGTCTGGTGATTTTATAAAGCTTCAACAACCTACGTGGAGATTAAAACATTAATCGCTTTATAATTGGGAAACATTTTTACCACGAGTTTTGGGCGTGATTAGACGATTATATTTACATAAGAAATGGTCTATGGAGGTCAGAAGATTAATGGCCAGAGTCTTCACTATTTTAATCCCCACATAAGTTTCTGAAGCTGTATGAAATCACCATATAATGAATATAATAGATTTGAGAACGCGTCTTTGTACTGAAGAGGTTAATCTTGTAACCTACATAGACCCTTCCTAATGTAAATAAAATTGTCTAGTCACACCCAAAACTCAAGGTAGAAATGCGTCCCAGTACTGAAGGGTTTAGTATGTAAAAATCTGTAGCGGTGAGATAATTTTGGTTCCACTGTTGAATTGAGTCAGTAATTCCTAGTTTACTGTTATTTAAAAGATTGGGTTTAGTTTTCCATTAAAGTAATAATTATTGAAGCCTCTCACTGATTGCCAATTTATCGTGTAATTATCGACTTTATAGACATATTTTTTACTACAGGCACTTCTATAATTTTACCGTCCTGAAAGACAAGCATCGCCCTAATCTCTCTCTCTCTCTCTCTCTCTCTCTCTCTCTCTCTCTCTCTCTCTCTCTCTCTCTCTCTCTCTCTCTCTCTCTCTCTCTCTCTCTCTCTCTCTCTCTCTCTCTCTCTCTCTCTCTCTCTCTCTCTCTCTCTCTCTCTCTCTCTCTCTCTCTCTCTCTCTCTCTCTCTCTCTCATCAGTGACATTATTGACATATTCACACGTTCTGCATGGCGGAGGTTACTGAGACACGGTGAAACAGACTGAATCATTACAAGTTGGCGAACAGAACACAGATCGCCGCTAGGAACACTCAACGGCGCCGCACCTTCACTACCTTCACTGCGGGAGCTTGAGTGACTGCAGAGGTGACGACTCACTGCCTCAGTTCATTTCACATTTGACTTCACATTTAAGGAGTTGGAAGGCTGCGATTGAAGTCTGATTTTCCGGACGTCAAGACACTTCCGATCACCAACAATTATTAATTATGCTTCGAATACTGCGCTCCTTGTGTGTGTGTGTGTGTGTGTGTGTGTGTGTGTGAGAGAGAGAGAGAGAGAGAGAGAGAGAGAGAGAGAGAGAAGGGGAGAAGGAGGCGGTCTACAGATTATCATTACCGCTAGGGTGCGCAGGTGAAACGAAGCACATGAGTATTAAAAGAACATTAGGGACATGTGTGTGTGTGTGTGTGTGTGTGTGTGTGTGTGTGTGTGTGTGTGTGTGTGTGTGTGTGTGTGTGTGTGTGTGTGTGTGTGTGTGTGTGTGTGTGTGTGTGTGTGTGTGCGTGTGTGTATGTGTGCGTGTGTGTGTGTGTGTGTGTGTGTGTGTGTGTGTGTGTGTGTGTGTGTGTGTGTGTGTCTGCATGTGGGAACAGAAGCAACAGCCACTTACATAACCATAACACTCGGAGTCAGCCAGCGGGAGGAGGTTTGTTTGAGGAAGCTGCAGGGATGAGACTGCTAGCAGGAGGCTGGGGAAGGAGTCTGAAGGGAAAGAGGCTGGCGAGTGGAGGGTGGCGAGAAGTACCCCGCTTGTTACAGCGGTGGAGGAATCCCTGAGAAGTATTTTCTGTGAGGCATCCCTGGAGGGTGTCAGGCGGTGATGAGCCGCGTGATGGATGGCGGCCCACTCCCCCATCTCTCCCCTATCACTCCGTCTCTTCCCCGCCCCACTCAGCCTCCTCTATCTCTGGTGCACGACGTGACGTTCTTCGAATCCTTTTGTTTTCCACGATACTTTCGTCACCTCGGCCGCTGACGTGACTGAAATGTATTGTTCGCGCCGCGTGACGGACGCGGAGTGTGGCGGTGCTCAACGGTTGTGAGTGTGCTGAGTGGTGTGTGGTATGTGGTGTGTGGTATGGTGTCGGGAGCAGTGTAAGGGTTCATCCACGCTGGTGTGTATGGCTCACAACAATAGTCCTTGCAAAATCACAGTCGGAAGCAAAGAAAGGTGAGATGACAAAAGAATCGACTCTCAAATGTGCAATGAAAAGAGTGAAAACTTTGTGTTGCCCTATAATGCACGGCAAATGTCCGACATTTGCAAATATAAAAGTGACGGTTGGTGGTGTGCTAAGGTAACAGTCTTGAGCATAATGAAAAAAAACGAAAGCAAAAATTGGATATTTTGGGTCGGAAAGCGCTTTGGTTAGTGTGACGCGCCCTGTGCCGAGTGTTCATTGTGTTAGATTCATTGTTTTCATGATTTGAACAATGACAATAACTATTCATTGTGTGTACAAAGGAAGAGGAGCTACCTACTCGTACAGCACACTATGTGACGAACTGTTGCAAGTGTCGCAGGCAGCAGTCACGTCCCTTCCCGCCATCTTCCCCCCTCACTGTCTTTACCTAAAGCAAGTTATTGGCGGTGCGTCACTCACGCCGCCAATTTCCTTTCTGCGCCACGTCACGAGCTGCCGTGCCCGCTGCCTCCGTGCGGCGTGAGTTCTCTTCCCGGCAAGCGCCTTGGCTTGAGTCACCGCTCTTCGTGGGGAGAATAGGGAAGCCCCGTACGCCTCACACTAATGAGGATTCGCATTACTATCAATACTCCCTCTTTTGTTCCGCCTCACTGGTGTTCGCTCTCAGTAAAACCTGAATGTCTTCAAAGGAGGATCAATAAGGGCAAGGAAGCCTCGACGGGAACACTGCCGCCCCGCCACCTGGTGCCACCTGGTGCCAGCACTGGACAGCCGGCCATTCACACCCACACTGGGGATGCAGCATGACGCGTGCTGTCCTGTCCTCTCTTCTCAACCACCAAGATAAGCTAAGTGCTATCTAGCGTCACGCACTCAGCATAATGCAAACACTCGTATTACTGAGGAGGCTGTGGACACCTGCCAAAATGTTGATTACTCCCAGTGAAGTCTCAAGCACTGGACTGATTAGTACCAGAACAGGAGATGCTATGAACCTCCAGTGACCAAGCTGTGTTTCACAAGGAAAGAGGTTCGTCAGTCACAGAGTGCCCTATAAAGACCACGAACTTTCAGGACGTCCCAGATTTTTTTTAACTAAGGAATCCTCAAACAGGAATTAGAAATTGTGTTCCTTCATTTTTTTTCATTCCTGTCCTAAGAAAACACTCTGACGCTTAGTTGTAAGTTGTGCACAACATCGTACTACACATTCCTACTCATCAACGTTCTCCAGGTATTATGTTATTATATAATAAGACTCCAACATTCATTCTCGTTACGGCCACAGTAGCCACCATCACCAACTCCTTTCCCTGCCTGACGCAGAGCCACCGCCGCGCAATGCCGCCCACCAATCTATAAGAACAGAATTTCTCGAAAGACCGCAGCACCACGCCACAAAATTAATCCCATGCATCATCAAGCACGAACCAAATCTCACCAGGAAATGCTGAGAGTTCTCAATTCTTGCTTTGTTGTTCTCTGGAGCAGTGAAAGTTCCGTGAAGGAGGTACAAGTCTTAAAGACTTCACCCAAGTTTCACAACGGCAATGACAGCAAGTTCTCTAATGAAGCCTTTCGTGTCCCTACCAACACGACGCGAGACAACCAACACCCAAGGAAGGATCGAAAAAAGAAAGAGGAAGGAAATTTTTGTAACCATCTCATCCTTATCATGATTTACTTGATATTGATGTACAGGCCACCACTCACCCACTATAGGGACCTGTGACCGACTATCCTCTTCTAATAACAGCCGTATACATCGTTATTTGATATATATTGGAAGACTAATACAAAAATAAGAAGAATCAAGAGAGAGAGAGAGAGAGAGAGAGAGAGAGACCTACCTGTGTTACCTGCTTCATAATATGTCCATTAAATGCTTTACCTCCTCCTCCCTTCCTCCTCCTCCTACATTTCCTTTTCCTCCTCCATCCCTCTCATTCATCCTCCTCTTCTCATCCTCATCCTCATCCTCATCCTCATCCTCATTCTCATCCAGCTTCCGCCTAGACAATCTCCCGACTCTCCGACTTGCAGACTCTCGTATAATAAGTCGTGTTCTTGTTCTTGTCCCGAATAATCCCGGGTCGTGTGTAATTAAACCTGAGTGGTGCAGGGCTGAGAGAGAGAGAGAGAGAGAGAGAGAGAGAGAGAGAGAGAGAGAGAGAGAGAGAGAGAGAGAGAGATTATCGAAATGAAAGACGGTATTTGCTTGGGGGTTCAAAATCATTAGCAACGTTAAACAGATAATCGTTGTTTATTTTATTCATCATCATGGAAATTCCTTAACAGTTCACAAATAAATCCTCGACAAATATTAGCGACTACCTTCTCTCTGGTGGCACTGACTAGAGAACATGAGGGAGTGGACGAAAAAAAACAATACGAGGTAGTCAAAAGGTGGAAGAACTGCATAGAGAGAGAGAGAGAGAGAGAGAGAGAGAGAGAGAGAGAGAGAGAGAGAGAGAGAGAGAGAGAGAGAGAGAGAGAGAGAGAGAGAGAGAGAGAGAGAGAGAGAGAGAGAACATTTGAAACATTTGAAACATTTATTTATAGCCAAGTCATTTTATATACTGGTATATATGAGTATATCCAATCTTTACAGTTAAACTAAGCCAGCCTATATAAAGTAGAACTTTTCAGAGAGAGAGAGAGAGAGAGAGAGAGAGAGAGAGACTGGAGGACAGAACCTTGTAGAAACTAGTGAGAAACAGAAACCTCGTGTGAACCTGGAAGAAATCATAGAATAACTGACTACAATATAAGCGAACGTAAAAAAAAAAGATAATGAAACAGAAAAGGAATACTGAAAAAAACCGCTATTATCATCCATCATCGTAATAATAAGAAATAAAAGAGAAGAATACAACCACGACAACAAACATCACTATCCAAGAAGCAGCAAACCGCAGTGAAACCTCTGATCTGTCTGTGTTATTCTCTACAAACGTGCAACAGAAATCACTATCCAAGAAGCAGCAAACCCCAGCCAAGCCTGTGATCAGTGTGTGTGTTCTACCTCCACCCAAGACTCAGGATACTCGGCGGTAATAACAGTGGCAGCCGGTGAACAATAATGGGTGTGTCAGCGAGTGTGTCTCCCGCTTGAGTGGTCTGGAGGATGTCACAACTGATGCCTCACCTTCACTCTTGACTCATTGGTTCGATTTCTCCTGTTCCACGTCGATGACTTTAAATCACTCACTGTCATAACTCACTGCACAGGAAATGGTAACTAAGTGAGCCTTGCTTTTTACTCTGTTGTTGCCATTTGCCTGTTTTCCCCTTCTTACGTAGATAAAAATACTGGAACTATTTCTGACATTATTGTACGGGGACTGACAAATAAGTGGGCCTTGTTTTTACTCTATTGTTGCCATTTGACAGCTTCCCTCGTCTTACATAGCAAAAATACTGGAACAATTGTTGACATTACTGTAAGGGGACTGGAAACTGAGTGGGCCTTGTCTTTACCCTTTTGTTGCTCCTTGCCAGGTTCTCTGACGTTACTGCACGGGAACTGGCAACTAAGTGGTCCTTGTCTTTACTCTTTTTTGTTGCCATTTGAGTTTTCTTTTTACATAGAAAAATACTGGAACTACAATCTCTGGCATTACTGTACGGGAACTGGCAAATAAGTGGGTCTTGTTTTTACTCTATTGTTGCTCTTTGCCAGCTTGCCCCGTCTTACATAGAAATAAAATACTGGAACTACAATTTCTGACAGTACATCATCTCACCTCAAGCATAACAGTTTCATTAGCAGTCATTGGGATATTCAAGAAAATTTCGTGATTCTAGAGTTAGTTTAGCATAAATTCTACATCATCCACAAAAAATCCATTTATCTGAATTTCTAAACATGCTACCTCGGTTTAGAAAGCTTGTGGAGTTTCTTTACGTGTGTATCACCTTCTATTTCTGCCTCTTATCGCGTGTTTGTAGTGAGGGCAGACAGATGATAAGGAA
>NC_059274.1:16636789-16691789 GCF_017591435.1 Portunus trituberculatus
GTTCACTGTTTACTTAGGGCAGGGGTTGACAAGATTTCCAGGGGTACTTAGATGGCTGATCTGATAATATCCTTTGTATTACCATTGCATATTGAGTCAGTGCCAGTCACTAAATTTGCATTCCAAAGGTAGTTGACAGGTTTCACAGAATTCTACTTGACATATGAATTTTACTTTCTTGTTTTCGCCTAATCATACAGTTTAACATTTGCAAATATCCATTATTATTTTATTGTTGCATATAATAGCTTTTCCCACATTGGTATTTATCAATAAACTAGAAGAGGAAACATCTAGCGAGTGTCAGAATAAGAAATTTCCACGTATGGTTTTTGAAGGGTTCTCTACACTCTAGAAAAAGGAAGACTGAAATAAGTAGTTCCACTAGATTAGAGCGAGCTGTGGCTGGGGTACGTGTTAAGTGGATCAAGCCTCAGAGAAGTTGCTATTTAATATGGAGTGACTCGCAATACGTTACATTAATGTGTGCAAAAGGAGCAGAAGGTTTTAACAGGTAAGGTTAAATAACAAACATTCTTGTCTCTTGTTTGTTTTTTTGTTTTTTTCAGTGGCATAGCTTTTTATATCAAAGTTATTGGCTTTCTTTTGCATTTCGTTATTAATGGTAAACAGAGAGCGAGAGAGAGAGAGAGAGAGAGAGAGAGAGAGAGAGAGAGAGAGAGAGAGAGAGAGAGAGAGAGAGAGAGAGAGAGAGAGAGAGAGAGAGAGAGAGAGAGAGAGAGAGAGAGAGAGAGAGAGAGAGAGGAAGGATTGAATAAATAAACAAGAGAGTTGAGGGTTAAACACCAATTATTTAAACACACACACACACACACACACACACACACACACACACACACACACACACACACACACACACACACACACACACACACACACACACACACACACACACACACACACACACACACACACACACACACACACACACACACACACACACACACACACACACACACACACACACACACACACACACACACACACACACACTGAGGAGCTGAATTTGTGGAAGTGCAGCGTTAACATCACCGATCCGACTATCACCACCACCACCACCATCACCACCACACCACACCACACCACAACACGGGTCTATATAATTTACATAGGCCTATTGAATACAACACCACCACAACCCAGACCTGCCCAGCCCCGCCAGCCACCCACTACCTCCACCCAGCCACAGCCCCGCCACAGCCCCGCCACAGCCCCGCCACTTAAGACCTCCATACCTAACCAGCTTTTCACATCATTACATCACATCACATCACGTAGACTCGATATGGCCTATTTTTTACGAGAAGACGTGGTAAGTAGACATGACAGTGAGATGACTGGGATGAGATGAGTGAGATGAGTGGGGTGACATGAGTAGGAGGGTGGCTGAGATAAGTGGGTGAGAAGACGTGGTGAGTCTCGTAGTGTGATGAGAGGCAAGATGGCCACCCCGTCAGTCAGCTGGCCCACTTAGGATGCTGCTGCGGCGGGAACTCTCTGCCCGCGCCCACAACCCGCTGTTTTTTTTTTTGTTTCCATGTAGGGAAGAGTGCCAGCCAAGAGCAAAAAAAATTAGGGAGCAAATGCAGCCATACAGCTCCTTTTCACGTATTTCCTAACTCTATAGCTGTATGTGTATTCTGCTTTTAGTGTTTCTATGAGTATTTCGTTAGTGCTGAAATGTTTCCCACGCCTATGTTTGGTTAATATGTGGCGTTTTGTGGTGTTTTCTGGCCTAAATACGAGCCAGATGGTACCGTAGAATTTACTGATTACCTTACTCAGCTTATTTATTTGAAGCTATAACTGGACCTTTGTGGCATTATAGAATCGCCAGTGCTCTTTTAAGCGTGTCACACTGCCAATGAGTGAGATATGCTGGCTTTGTAATGATGTTTAGTGCTGTTAAACGTAAGTTATATAATTTATGTTTTATTTGTTTACGTTTCTGGTTCAGTGTCCAGGTCGTTGTAGAATGCCTTAAAAGATACCCCAGACCCTCTCAAGTGTCCTATCATACTCGTTGAGTGAAAATGGCTAAGTTATACAAGAGTTTTTAATCAATTTAGATTTTAATGTTTTTTTTACATTTTCATCTTTCATTTGTTCACTTCTGGATGTAGGTAAGTGTTCGATGCTTCAGAAAGTCGATAATGTAATTTCAATATTTTTTTCTTATCTTTTTCTTTTTTTCATTCTATTTCTTCTTGTTTTCCATTTTTATTATGCTTTTTTTTTATCTAAGTTTCAATATTTTTTTCTTACTTTTTCTTTTTTTCATTCATTTCTTTCTTATTTTAATTTTATTATGGTACATACCTAATCTTTCTTGTATAAATTTCAATGTTCTATTTCTCTTACTTATTCCTTATTCTTATTCCTTTTCTTTTTATTTTCCTTTTTTATTGTGGTACGTACCTAATCTTTCTTGTATAAATTTCAATGTTATTGTATTTCTTTTCCTTATTTTCATTTCTTTCCTTCTTATTTCAGTTTTCATTATGCTATATCCTAATCTTTCTTGTATAATTTTCAGTTCTATTCTTTCTTTTTTTCATTCCATTCCTTCTTATTTTTTTTTTTTTTTTATTATGCTACATCCTAATCTTTCTCCTGTCCTGCCAGCGACGAACGAGTGGGTGGGATGGTGGGTGGGGAGGAGCCTTCACCTTTATTATCCTACATGCATTTACCTTAGACTAAACAGTGTATCTTGTACTATTCAATATATGAATGTATCTTTCTTTGTGTTGCTTTGTGTTTCTTTAAATTTCTATATGATCCCCTTGTATCTTTGTGTTTCTTCTTACGAGTTTATTTTTGTATTTCTTTTTCTCTTTTCTTTTATCTTTATAGCATTTCTTTCACGTTTCTGTATTTCTTTGCGTTCTTTTGTATTCCTTCGCTTCTCTCTCTGCTTCCCTTCGTATTCCATTCTCTTCTTTCATATTTCTTCATTCTTTTATTATATTTTTTTGTATTATTTTTTACATTCCTTTGTCTTCCTGTGCATTACTTTTCACTTTTTACACTGTCTTTGTTCCTGCGTGTTCGTGACCTGATTTTCCTTCGCATACTCCTCCTGCCTCTCCTTGAAGCGTCCTGACTCCCGTGTCGTCTCTGCATCCACGGTACAAAATGACTCTCTTACAGGGAGCTGATGGACCTCTGAGCGCTCACCATCCCTCCCCTTTATTCCTTTATCGCCGCCACCACCATCACTTTATCACCATAGCACCCTCATTTGCCGCCACCATCACCACCACCACCACCACCTCCACTGTAGCTCCACGGTAATGGTAATGCTATTTTATATTATCACTCCGTCTATTGCGAATGCTATACTTATTATTATTATAACTATGACGGCTACTACTACTGCTTTTGCTACTATTTTTACTACTACCACTACTACTACTATTACTACTACTATTACTACTACCACTACTACTACTACTACTACTACTACTATTACCAACTCCATTACTTTCACTAAACTTTCACTATTACTTTCCCCAACTTCTTAAAACTCCAATATATATAAAGGCAGTAACAATTTAAACTACTATTTTCTTTTCTCCATTGCCACCACCATCACCACCACCTCTACCGGAAACACTACTTTTCCATCAGCATTAGTTTCCATTACTTTCACCACTGCTAGGGGAAAAAATGCTCCATCTGCTATTATTACTTCCCTCGTTGCTTTCACCAATGCCACAACTATTACTGCCACCAGCATTACCACAATCTATGCTTCCTTTTCTCACTACGATGATTTTGAACTTAGGTTAGGGTAAGTTATTACAGGTTAAGTTAGGTTAGGTTAGGTTAGGTTAAGTTAAGTTAGGTTAAGTTATATTTCTTAAGGTTAGGTTACGTTAGGTTACGTTAGGTTGTTAGGTTAGGTTAGGTTAGGTTAGGTTAAGTAAGGTTTAGTTAGGTTAGGTTAGGTTAAGTTGAGTTAGATTTGGTTAGGTTAGGTTAGGTTTAGATAGGTTAAGTTACGTTATGTTAAGTTAGGTTGTAACTACTCACGTACTCAAGAATATTTATCCTGTTAGTAGTTTTAGACTCTAAATTTTTCACCTTATTTTATGTAAGAGGGTAAAACTGGCCAAGGGCAACGGAAGCGATTAAACAAAAAGGTCCACTTAGATACCAGTGCTAGCCATTAAAAACCCTTGAATATCTGCGTCACTCCAATTAAAACCATTGAAATTTAGTAGAGTAGCCTCGTGGAAGGATTTTAGAACATTGAAGCTGCAACCACCACCACCACCACGACCACTACCACCACCTCATCTTGATCCTTCGCGTTCTTATACTCTCCTCATTACTCCGGCACGCCCCGCCCCATCCCACCTCGCCTCGCATCGTTCCCTTTTTTTTCAGTATGTCATTATCTGGTCTCATCGACGCGCACTTTTTGTTCCGTGCCCCGCCCGCCGCCTTTGTTTCCCCGCCGCTTATTATTACTCGTGTTGCTGCTTTGTTTCCTTCGCAGCGGGGCCACACACACACACACACACACACACACACACACACACACACACACACACACACACACACACACACACACACACACACACACACACACACACACACACACACACACACACACACACACACACACACACACACACACACACACACACACACACACACACACACACTAGTAATGACGCACACATGCATTACTATCATTACTGTTATTACAGCTATTTTTTCTAATACTAGTACTCTTACTGCTGCTGAGGCTGGTGCTGTTGCTACTATTACTACTACAACTACTGCTGTTACTACTACTACCACTACTAATAATAATACCAGCACCATTGCAATCAACACAGTGCCACTCATAATAACGTACTGTATATACATTTAAGCTTTACAGAACACAAATAAAAGACATATCATTAAGTACTATAACTACGACCACCGACCCACGAACACACACACACACACACACACACACACACACACACACACACACACACACACACACACACACACACACACACACACAGGTTGGAGAGGAAGGAAGATCAATGAGGTCTGGTCAGCCGTCGGATCCACTCTGCTTCTATTCCTTTATTCCACCACACGCCCACGCTGCATCTCCACCTCTTCCACATCCTCCCACACTGCACCACCTCTTCCTCCTCCTCACATGATTGGACCGTCCTTGCGCCCCTACCTCCACGCTCCTCGCCGCTGCATGTACTGTGCTGTGCTGGTGTCGCGGGAGTGTTGCAGCGGGTGTCACTTCTCCGATACATGAAATTCTCGTTACCGGCACCTGAGCGATCCATTCGTGAAAAAAATGTCTATCAAAAAGCGTGAAACGAATAAAGAAATGGAAACTCCGCTAAGTTGAGTCAGTGGCCAGATATTAGTTGTAACTTTAGGACAGGAGGAAGCGACAGCAGCAGCAGCAACAACAGCAGCAGCAGAGAGATGTATTAGGGAGTGAGGAAGAGGACGAAAGCATGGCAAGGACCACAAGGGGAAAATACTGCGTCACCTCAACGAAAATGTAACAAGAGAGATACTGAGCGTGAAAAAGGGGACGTGGTGTGGAGAGGTGCGATATTTTCCCTCCTTTCTCTACTGCATTTGGGAGGCGGTGCTGGAATACTGCGGGATGGGACTGTGGGCGCCGTGCAGACCGTTAGACCCTGGAAATAGTGAAGGCTCTTAGAATGATGAACGAGGCAGGATAATAATGATGCGTGGGAGTATAAGATTGTGCAGTGCTATGAAGAGTTGGACTATGCAAGGATTATTACAAGAGTGAGGCGGCACTGGAATACTATGGGAAGTGGCCAGTGGGAGTCAAACAAAAAGTTAGATTCTGAAAATAGTTTAGGCTTTTGTGATAATAAACATGACTGGATGGTGGTGACGCTTGGGAGTGATTTTCGAATTAATATTATATAAATCTTGATAATCTGCCGCTAAAATTCTCAAAGCACCCTTAAAAACATATGTAACTTCAACAAGAGTCTTTTTTTAACGTACTGAAGGTTCGGCGCTTAAGTAAATCATAATATAGACCAGAGATACAAGTACATGAAAAAACGAGGCTGCGGTCTGTTACTCTGTGGGTCTGTGGGTGTGTGTGTGTCTGTGTGCCATGAGCCTGTTGGTCTGTGAGGTCTGTGGGTCTATGGATCTGTGTATCTTTTGGTCTATGGGTGATCATGTGGCGTTGGGCGCGTGGCAGAGAAATAAGCAGAGGAGCGTGAAAGTGACGTCTGAGGGAAGAGAGAGTCAGTGACGCGGCCAGCTGTGTGTTATGGAAGCTGTAAGTAGAACCAGTTTTGTTTAGTGGGTCACGAGAGCGAGGGAGGCGCTAGTGTGCTTCCTGGTAGCCGAGTTCTTTGTCTCTTAAACCACGCGGCAGATGTACTCTTCCCTCGCAGGATTACCAAATATCACGCATTGTTCAGAGAGAGAGAGAGAGAGAGAGAGAGAGAGAGAGAGAGAGAGAAACAGTAACAGGAAAACAAGCAGACGAAAAGACAGGTATAAATAAAAAAAAAAGAGACAGGAAAGCACAAACGAACACACACACACACTCTCTCTCTCTCTCTCTCTCTCTCTCTCTCTCTCTCTCTCTCTCTCTCTCTCTCTCTCTCTCTCTCTCTCTCTCTCTCTCTCTCTCTCTCTCTCTCTCTCTCTCTCTCTCTCTCTCTCTCTCTCTCTCTCTCTCTCTCTCTCTCTCTCTCTCTCTCTGCTTATCTCCCTCACACATTTTTAGTCTCGTCTCTTTTTTTCTCAGATTTTCTTCATTTTCTAATTAGGGAGATAATGTAAGCTGCAGCTCCTCTTGCCTCTTTCTCTTACCTTTAATCTTCTTAATTAAAAAGAGTTACGCGTGGCATCGTCATCTTATCCCTCTATCTTTTTATCCTATCTCCCTTTTTCTCTCTCCTTTTTATCCCTTCTTTTGTTCGACATATCAAATTCCTTAACTTTCTTCCTCCCCCTAGCTTTTCTTTTTTTTATCTTTCCTTCTTATTTTGTTCTCTCTCTCTCTCTCTCTCTCTCTCTCTCTCTCTCTCTCTCTCTCTCTCTCTCTCTCTCTCTCTCTCTCTCTCTCTCTCTCTCTCTCTCTCTCTCTCTCTCTCTCTGTTTCATTCCTTCGCTCTTTCATTAATTTTCATTTTTTTTGGTATTTTCGTCTTTTAATCATCATCGTTTGTCTTTTCTAAGTTTTATTGTATCTTTTATTCATATCGTATCATGGTGTAATGGCTAGTCTCTCTCTCTCTCTCTCTCTCTCTCTCTCTCTCTCTCTCTCTCTCTCTCTCTCTCTCTCTCTCTCTCTCTCTCTCTCTCTCTCTCTCTCTCTCTCTCTCTCTCTCTCTCTCTCTCTCTCTCTCTCTCTCTCTCTCTCTCTCTCTCTCTCTCTCTCTCTCTCTCTTTTAGCGGTGAAAAGTCTACGGTCAGCCATTGCCACATTTACTAACTCTACGGTATGAATATCTACCTTTCTCTCTCTCTCTCTCTCTCTCTCTCTCTCTCTCTCTCTCTCTCTCTCTCTCTCTCTCTCTCTCTCTCTCTCTCTCTCTCTCTCTCTCTCTCTCTCTCTCTCTCTCTCTCTCTCTCTCTCTCTCTCTCTCTCTCTCTCTCTCTCTCTCTCTCTCTCTCTCTCTCTCTCTCTCTCTCTCTCTCTCTCTCTCTCTCTCTCTCTCTCTCTCTCTCTCTCTCTCTCTCTCTCTCTCTCTCTCTCTCTCTCTCTCTCTCTCTCTCTCTCTCTCTCTCTCTCTCTCTCTCTCTCTCTCTCTCTCTCTCTCTCTCTCTCTCTCTCTCTCTCTCTCTCTCTCTCTCTCTCTCTCTCTCTCTCTCTCTCTCTCTCTCTCTCTCTCTCTCTCTCTCTCTCTCTCTCTCTCTCTCTCTCTCTCTCTCTCTCTCTCTCTCTCTCTCTCTCTCTCTCTCTCTCTCTCTCTCTCTCTCTCTCTCTCTCTCTCTCTCTCTCTCTCTCTCTCTCTCTCTCTCTCTCTCTCTCTGACACACATACAGACACGTAATTTTCCTTCTCTCGTTTCTTTGTCTCTCTTTCTCTTCTCCAGTTTCTTCCTTCCTTCTTTTTACTAACGAGTTTTGTTTCTTAACTAACTCTTTTCTCGCTCCACTCATTATCCCTCTTGCCTCTCCACAGGTCCCTCTTCCCCTACCACCACTTTTGTTTTTACTCTCCTTTCTTTTTCTATCTCTCCTTTCTTCTCTTGTTGCTTTTTCTTTAATTTGTCTCTTGTCTCTTATTACTTTATTCTATTCTAAATACTCATGTTTTTCTCCTTCCGTCACTTCCAGATTCATCCTTTTTTTTTTTTACTTCCTTATGCTTCTCTCTCTTTTTCTTTCTTTCCATTCGTTTCTCTCTACTTCCTTCAGTCCATTTAAATCATTAGGTATATTTTCCTTTCACCTTCCCTTGCTCATTCATCCTCCTTACCTCATCTGACTCTCCCTTGCCTCCTTCCCTCCATCCCTCCCTGTAAAATCACAGGTTCACTTCTTCCCTCCCTGTGTCTTCTATCAATTCTTTCATCTCTTACCACTTTTTCCCTTTAATTTTTCCTCCCTCCCCTTCCTGACCCTTTTTTCATCATTCCTCCAGCTATTTTCGTCTTCCCTTAGCTGGTCCCCCACCCCGTGCGCCTGCCAAGTCGAAACAGGAGCCACGACTCGCCACTAGAGGCCGAGAACTCCACGCACAAGTTGGGTCATTAAGGGCAGAGAAGGACGGACTAGGGGCAGACACGGGGAGAGAGAGATTGTGAGAGCTATGAAGATGGGCAGAGGCAGAGTTAAGGGGGAGTGGTGAGGGAATAGTGTTAATAATGTTACAAGCTATGATAGTTTGTGGTTTGTATTACGGATTAGCTAGAACAGAGTAAGGGAGATGAGGATGTGTGGCAGGAGGTAGTAAGGGGAAAGTGGAGAGAAAATAGTGTTACAAGCTATGAGACTCTAGGGTTTATGAGGTATTAGTTTGTTTTTGGGATTAGTTAGGACAGAGTGAGGGAGATTAGCGCGTGTAGGAAAAAGTAGTGAAGGGGAAGTGCTGAAGGAGTGAAGGAGTTTTGAGAGTTGAGGGATTCATTGGAGGAAATATGGATGGAGAATAATGGAAAGTGAAGAACACTGGAATCTCTTTTGAGAATAGAAATGGAGGGAGTATATGAAAGGGATTTTGGAACGTAAAGAATCAGTTTTAACACACAAGAATATAAAATATAAAGGAACGAGTAAGCCTAGACGCGGCAGTATACCAGCCTATATCCACTATCATCCCTGTCCATAAATTTATCCAGTCCTTTAAAACTCTCTATTGACTTAGCAGTGACAGCCTTTCTATACTCATGTAGATAGATAGAGAGGCAGCGAAATTGGTAGATAGACAGAGTGATATGTGAGTAGATAGGTGGCAATGTCCTTAAGTAGATATACAGTAGATAGATTGGTAAGTAAGTAGGTGGCATTGTCTTTAAGTAGATTGGTAAGTAGGTAGGTGGCAATTTCCTTAAGTAGATAGAAGACAGATAGATTTGTAAGTGAATATAAAGAGTAATGAATAAAGACACAGAGTAAGTAGGTAGGTAGCAACGTTAGTAAGTATATATTAGATAGATAGAAAAGTAAGTATGTGAATAGAATGACCAATGAACAAAGACACATACCTATTTCAGCACAACACATTTATAGTATTATTCAGTTAACAAAATGCTAGTATTAGAAAATAGTACCAATAAAACATGCCTTCATTGAATAGTCTTAACGGCAAGCTTAGATTTTGTACTGACTATTTTCCACCGTCACACAATTCACACTTTACAATTTTGATAGAAGGTTAGTCAGTAGTATGGAGGAAAGACACTAAGAGGTAACTTTAATAAATATTTTCTTCTGCTTTCATTGCATTCATTTTTTTTTAGTACATCAAGATTTTTACATGGTTGATTTACAGGACAGGTTACTAGAAAGATTTTGTCAACATATCTTTGCTTATCGTTTCTAAGGCAAGAAAAACTGCAAGCTTACTACAATTTCAATGGGAAAACTAAATACAGCGTTAGAATACAACATCAGGTCTTCTTTATTCTCCTGTTGGAAGACACTGGCTAGTAGAAACAAAGGAAAGAATGAAGTTGCGTCTAATTTTAAACCTGTTTTTCGAGACATTGATCATTTCCTTTTTTTTTTTTTTTTTTTGTTAACTCCCTCAGACTTGTAACGGAACTGCCTGCTAAGTGGGCCTCTTTTTTCGTTTTATGTTGCCTTGGTCAACTTTTCTTTCTAATATAAATATGACACTTTTTTTTTTTTACTCTTTTTATTTTCCTCCTGAATGATTGCTTCCTTCGCCCAAGCCAGCAATCATTCAGAGCAACACAGGATCACCACATGTTTTGAGTTTTTTTCTACTTTTCTTCTCTTTCCCTCCTCTTTTACTTTTTTTTTATCTTTCCTCCTCTTCTACTTTTCTTTTGTTCTCTCCTCTCCTATTTTTCTATACTTCCCTCCTCCTTTACTATTTTCTACCTTTCCGTCTTCTATTACTTTCTTTTATATTCCCCTCTTACTTTTTGCTATTTTTCCTTCATCTCCTCTTTTTTCAATCTTTTCCTCTTCTCCTTCTTTTCTATTTTTCCTCTCTTTGCTATTCTATATTTCCCTCGTCTCCCTCTTTCTTCTATATTTCCCTCCTCTTTTCCTTTTCCTATCTTTCCTTCTTCTTTTACTTTTAACGTTTTTCTTCCTCTCCTCCTTTATTCTATCTTTCCCTCTTCTTTTTTATCTTTCCATCCTATCCTCTTTCTTTTCTATCTTCCTTCCTATTTTTACCTATTCCATCTTTTCTTATGCTGTCAAACATTCAGGTCAATATGAAAACATCGTAGTTTGAGCTTTTCTACCACTTTTTTTGTGTTTAATTTCCATATCCTTGCCCTGTCTGGCACTCACTTAGGATAGCAGAGAGGCACCGCACTATGAGACAGCCTATAGCATCCTTTTATTCATTTTTATTCTTGTTTACTGTTTTCTTTTCTTTTTACTTCATTTACTATATATTACTCTTTCTATTCTTTATCTTACTTTTTCCTCTCTCTATTTTTTATTCATTTTTCTCTTTTCTCTCATTTCTCTCTGTTTTTATTTATTTTTGCTCTTTTTTTATCTTTATTCATTTACTCGTTTTACTTTTTACTTTACTCTTTTTTTAACTTTTTCACTTTTTACTCTTTTTTACCCTTTTTGTTTTACTCCTTTCTACATTTTTAGCTATCTTGACTCTAATTTACTTTTTTCTTCCGTCCTCATGGTTTAATCTGGCAGTAACTGAAGAAAGAACACAACCGCAGCTTTAGTGTTCCTATCTCCTTCCTACCTTTGTGTTCTCTCGCCTTAGTCTTTAAGTCACTCGGCCTAGCATGAAACCAACAGATCTTTTTAGTTTTCCTACCTTTTTTTTCCACTCTTTCACTTCTCTACAGTAATTACTCATGGGAAACAAATACCACCAATGAGTTTTTTCCTATATTTTCACTCTATTTACCGCCGCTACCTGAGTATTCCTACATTTTCACTATTTTTTACCACCACCGCCCAAGTTTTCTATATTTTCACTTTTCTACCTCTTCTTATTCCAGTCCGGTAGTCACGCACGGATGGCTGAAACTTACACCCGTATTCAGAAAAGCTTTCCCCTCTCACTGTGACAATTTTCCAAGGAAACAGAAACAAAAACCCGGGTATTCAAGACGGTTTCTCCTTTTAATAAACTAGAAATCTTGCCAATCTATCACCAGAACCATAAAATCACTCTTAAAAACATGAGTATCATCAACTAGAGCCCTTGGAAAGCAATGCTGGTGAGAGAGAGCAAAGGGTTTTACAATACGGGCCTTGGACATCCCAGGACTGCACTCACATACCCGTGCTGTGTTTCCATGGCGACACAAAGACCAGCCCTCAATTTCAACTGCCACCAAAAATCCATACGTGCCTTGATAGAAAGAAAGGAAAGAAATAGAAGTAAAGAAATACCAGCACAGTCCTTCTCCTTCATCCTCAATCCTCACTAGTCTCTTCCCCTTCCTCCTCTTCCCCTTCTTCCTCTCCCCTTTTCTTTCGTCCCCTTCCCCACGTATATGAATTCTCTGTCTTTCTCTGTCTCTCTCTCTCTCTCTCTCTCTCTCTCTCTCTCTCTCTCTCTCTCTCTCTCTCTCTCTCTCTCTCTCTCTCTCTCTCTCTCTCTCTCTCTCTCTCTCTCTCTCTCTCTCTCTCTCTCTCTCTCTCTCTCTCTCTCTCTCTCTCTCTCTCTCTCTCTCTCTCTCAGCAATTTATTTTTACTTCAATGGCTGGACGTTCTAATGACGAGACCCTGGTGGTGGTGGTGGTGGTGGTGGTGGTGGTGGTGGTGGTGGTGGTGGTGGTGGTGGTGGTGGTGACTGTGTTGTGTAGTGAAGAATAATGGTGGTGGTAGTAATGGTGATGATGTGTAATGGTGATGATTACAATGTTTAGTGATGTTGTTACGATGATAATGAGTGGCTGCGGTTGTTGTTGTTGGTGGTGGTGATGGTGGTGGTGATGGTGGTGGTAGTGGCGGTGGTGGTGGTGGTGGTGGAGACTGAGAGGAAGACAAAACGCAATGATTTAGCCAAACAAGATCAAAGACGCGATCAATCATGTCCATCGGTGCGTTATTTGGTGGGCAAACATGGAGAGAGAGAGAGAGAGAGAGAGAGAGAGAGAGAGAGAGAGAGAGAGAGAGAGAGAGAGAGAGAGAGAGAGAGAGAGAGAGAGAGAGAGAGAGAGAGAGAGACAGACAGACAGACAGACAGACAGACAGACAGACAGACAGACAGACAGACAGACAGACAGACAAGCAGACAAGCACTCCCCACTTTGACAGATCTCAGCTTGAAATGTGAGCGATATATATTTTTCCCTCGTCACTTCCCTCGAGTACTTGCTTCAGTCTTCACTCTCCTATTTGTGTATATTGTCTGCCGAGTACTGAGTCAACGAGAGAGTGGAATGATCGACACACACACACACACACACACACACACACACACACACACACACACACACACACACACACACACACACACACACACACACACACACACACACACACACACACACACACACACACACACACACACACACACACACACACACACACACACACACACACACACACACACACACACACACACACACACACTTTTCTTTTCTTTTTTCTTCTTTTCTTTCTCTTCTCTTCTCTTCTCTTCTCTTCTCTTCTCTCTCTCTCTCTCTCTCTCTCTCTCTCTCTCTCTCTCTCTCTCTCTCTCTCTCTCTCTCTCTCTCTCTCTCTCTCTCTCTCTCTCTCTCTCTCTCTCTCTCTCTCTCTATGGAAATCAAGTCACTCTAAACTATATCAACATCCGCCACGTGTGTCATTCCTTCACCAGTCCCGGACATTTCCTTCACAACGCTCACCACACACAACCGTCTCGTGACCTGAAGGGAACTGGTGCGGTGGTGGGCTGCTGGTGACTCGTGTGCTCGTTGTCTCAGTGTAATGTCATGCTGTGTTTGTTGTGTCTTGGTGTTTGATTATTTTATTTGTGTTTATCCATAGGGAAGAATTTTTTATGTAAGAGGAAGGACTACCAAGGGCAAAAAAAATGAGTATTAGAAAATATAGGCCCACTTGAGTTGTAGTCTCCATAAAAGAAACAAAAGAATTAGTCTTGTCAGGGATTGCAGTGTCTCTTGTTTAATTCTTGCTTTTGTCGATTTATTTTTGTTTTAGGTTTTAAGTCGCTTTTTTAGGGTTTTTGGTTATTTTTTTCTTTTGCGAATTGTATCTTTAGCGTGATTGTTATTTTCTTTTTTTTATCGTTCTATTTTGTTGCTCTTTCCTATGTTCCACTTGCATGTAAAAAAATATTTCCATCCATCTGTCTATCAGTCTTTTATCTATTTACCTCATCTATCAATCTATATAAGCCATAACATTGATTCCCGAGATTTGGATAATCCGTATGGCTCTTTAGGGACCGCCAAATCAATAGATCTTTTTTTTATTTTCCCGTCTCTTTATACCATTTCCCAGTGCTAAATTTCTAATGCAACAAACAGTTTCAATAGTTTTCCAGATTTCCCGAACATCAGCGACCACTGTGTGTTATGACAGAGAGGATAATGAGCTGAGAAAAAATCATTCGTTCTTACCTAAATTGATGATGAAAATGACTGAATGTAACGAATTAGGTATATACATTTTCCCGAGTATTTCACCGTTTAGCTACGAACACGTGATGAATGAAAAAAAAGAAAAAAGAGAAGCGACAAATTAATTCTGGAGCGAGCCATTCTGAATCAAAGACTTCGTGAATAAAATTGTCGGTAATGAGTTTCCTCGTTCTTTCTTTTCTCCGATTTCTGACTTTTTGCAACAGTCCATTCAGCTCAAACTTCACTCTTTGTGTCTGAATGAACCCTAGTTATGAAACCTTAGCATGTGAGAGAAGCGGTAGAATTGAAAGTAACGGTCTACAGTCTGAGATAAGTGACGAGAGGTGTGTATATGCAGAAGAATAATAACATGAAAAAGAAGGTGAGGGCAAGGTAGAGGCGTATTAGAAAGGGATCGAGAGAAGATATATTGAGATAAGAGAGAAATTCGATTCGAAATGTGTAGGATTATTTACATAAATAAAAAAATTAACCCGAAGCTAAAAATAGAACATAAACTCCAGAAAAACAAAATGTAAGTGAAAATAGGTAGACAAGTTTTGTACAGAGACTATCACTTATGGGGCTAATGGTTTGTTTTTTCTTTATTTTTATATCATGTGGGCTTTTCATGGGAATTTATGGGGTAAAGGGGATAGTTTTTGGCTACCTCCTATCTCAAACACACCCGCCAGGAAGCCCAACCTACACTCAGACCGTGGACAGGATTCGAACCCGTGCGCTTGGATATCCCTTGGACCCCAAAGCACGCATGGTTCCACTGTACCACGGCGGACAGTGAGTGTGAGGGGCGGATCAGAGGAGTAGTAACCATTTAGTATCTCACGCCTTACATAATTAAGTTGAGGCTCTCAGGCTTTATCAGGTGTCAGTATTGTTTCCGTGATCGTGACTCTTCATTTATTCATGTTTTTTTAGGTGAAAACAAGGTAAGTCTAGACCTAAAAATATTGTAAAGGAAAATACTGTTAATTGCCAGCTGTCTCACACCCTTAACCCCAATAAAATTTAGCAAACGGTTTCTATTAGTCCGGCAAATCTTGTTCCGGGGTGCGTCATGGAATGGTAGAAGAATCAGGAGGAGAAACCCATAAGTTGTCAATGATTCAACACAGTTCAGTCTTCAGTCATTCCTACAGAGTACATTGTATTGCAGGAGCCGCTTGTGTTGCGTGACGAGGATCGTTTGGTGAGGCGTGTCTTGTGTGGTGAAGGTGTGCGCAGTGATGGACACAGGAATGTGAGCGTGGCGTGTTTAGTGTGATGATGGTGCCACTGTTGCATCTGGTGTGCAATATTGAGCCAAAGGCCACTCTTTTTTTGTAATTTGTAACGATATACATGCATTGTTGTGGTAATATTAGCCACACATTGTTGTGGTAATGTTATATAGGCATTGTTGTAGTGTGTGTGCATCTGGCTCATGTTGTCAATGAATTCATATGACCCAATTATTTTTGTAAATACCATATGGAGAGTAATTCAGTGGTGGAAATGAAAAGCATTCACACTAATTGTCTGCTTGATTGTCTGTGTTTTTATCTGTTTGTTTGTTGATCTGTGTCTTTTTCTATGTAACTGGCTCTGGTCAAGAAATTTTGAAATGGCAGAGTCAACCAGTATTCTCAACCTCCTGTCTGCGTGTTTGTGCATTGCTCCCTACCTATGACTGGAATTCTTTGAAGAGGGAGCTTTAAACACACTTCTCTAAATATGATTAATTCTTTTGAGTGTAATCTATGGAAAACGTGACCTTTCAGTGGGCCTTTATTTGTCCTTTTTGTATATCTCAGCCAGACCCAGTATTATCTCAACATTAATTGGAAAATACAAAAAGCTGATGTTGTTTGTATCTAGTTCTCTCACGTATTTGTGCCATGTTGGACTGAGATTCATTTTATCACAACGAGAGTCCACTGTTGGTTAATACCGCCAGGATTAAAAGTAACACGCTTTTGTGAGCCTTGAATAATACATACATTACTATATGAAACATGCCATGCTACCTGGCAAAACTTACTGAGAGGATGGATTTGGCTATGTACGGCTGGGAAATGGTGGAAAGGGCTTAGTAATGGATGGCTTGAGTGGTGAGTGGTAATTGCTGGATGGCGAGATGCTGGCTGGGTTCCCACTGCACTCAGGTGTGGATGTGGTGTGGCTATGATATTTTTGCAGCGTTTCTCCAATGTGTAACGCAGCGGTGCCTTTGACCGGGAGTGTGTAGGTATGTAGAAATACTTGTTTGTTTGGCTGAAGGGAATAGCCTCCATTTGTGTGTTTTGTGTGCGTGTGTGATGTGGATGGCTCCGCGTTTTGTCGCCGCTAATGTTTCGTTGTTATTATTATTGGTGTTGTCGAGTCGTGTTTCATGGTGTTGTTGTGTTGTGTTGTGTGGTGTTGTGTGCGGTGTTGTTTGTGGCTGGCCTTGATAGAAATGGACACTTTTATCACTTTTCTTCCGATAGTACGCAGATATTATAAAAACTCGAGCAGAATTCGAACGTTGGGTGAGGCATCTCTTGTACAAGGACCTCACCAGGGAGTAAAGAGCATCACTGGTTCACTTACTACTAGCATTATATAAAATTATTTATTCATTTATTAATCTGAAGGCTCTTTCTATGGAATATTTCCTTTAATCTTTAGATAAAAGGATTGGAAGGGTGTGCTTCCATGGGAGCATACTGAGGGCTCTGGGAGTCTATCGGGGAGATACTATGCTATGTAAGTGTCAATGAGAAAAGCTTGTGGGTTGTGGGGGAAAAGTGTTTTGACCCTTTTCTTTAGGGATTGGCTCCTCAGTAAGCACTTTTCACAAAGATTTTGTAGCCCAAGGTGGCGTGACGAGATGCGGTGCCTGAAAGAATCCCACACCTTCACCATTCCGCCCGCTGCCTCTCCCTCAGCGTGGAATGACGGTGGGCTGCGGCTTATGGGGACCAAAGTGTTTTTCAATAATGTGGTGAAGGTAGCGCTGCTCTCCTGGCATGGAGAGTGACGGTGGGCAGGACGCGGCCTTGCCAGTCTTGTCACTCCCCGGAACACGCACGCTTCATCATAACGCAACATATAACAAAATATATGTGCACATGATATGGTCATTGGGTTCACTTTGCTGTGGCTTCACCAACACTCCTCTGACACGCCTTATAAGGATTCAAGAATTTTGCGGTGGCGAGCTGCACATCCTTCTCTGACTTTGTTTTCAATCAGTAGTGGAAAGGAATTTCTTTATTCTAGAGAGAGATTGACACGTGCGTCATTGTTTCACGACAATATACCCTTCTCCCCTCTGGTGTCCGCGGCGCCTTTTTTTTCGATGAGGACGCATAGGCGGCGCAGCAAGTGTAGGAGGGATGTCGCTGGCTGCCTACACAAGTGGTTCCCTGCCTTGGGTTCACGGATCCTAAGGGTACACGAGGGAAATCTGCAGAGTGCGTGACAATTCTCGAAATACTCTGGTCTGCAGGTAATGGCGCAAAACCTTGTTTAAAGCAACGCCCACTCATGTAGTCACAGTTATCAGAGGAAGGTTCTCTGTGCTCTACAACATATGGACTCAGTTATATGTTGGTAACTCAGAATGTTGCTGTTGTTGTTGTTCGTAGTGGTGGTAGTGGTGGTGGTAGTAGTGGTGGTGACAATAATAGCGGTGGTAGTGGTGGTAATGGTGGTGGAAGTGGTAGTGGAAGTGGTGTTGGAAGTGGTAGTGGTGGTGGTCGTTGTAGTGGTGGTGGTAGTGGTGATGGTAGTAATGGTGGTGACGATAGTAGTGGTGGTAGTGGTGGTAATAGTGGCAGAAGTGGTGGTGGAAGTTGTGATGGAGGTAGCGGTGGTGGTGGTACTGGTGGTCTTACCTTCTTTTGTCTTCTTTTCCCTTCATGTTCTCGTTCTTTTTCCTTCGTTGTTTTTCTTGTCCTTTTTCTCCTCCTCCTCCTCCTTCTTCTTCTTCCTCCTCCTCCTCCTCCTCCTCCTCCTCCTCCTCCTCCTCCTCCTCAATACTGCAAGGTGGCGGGGAATGTGTCACGTCACAGAAAAGTTAGCAATGCATCGTAAGGAAAAGTTCTGAACCACTGACAAGAGATACTCAGAATCCCGCACACTGACAGGAGGGGACTGTGCCTGCAGTGTGTGTGTGTGTGTGTGTGTGTGTGTGTGTGTGTGTGTGTGTGTGTGTGTGTGTGTGTGTGTGTGTGTGTGTGTCTGCGTGTGTTTCCATTTATGTTTTTGTATGTATGTGTGTAACCCCGCCCGCACAGAACACACAAACACACACACACACACACACACACACACACACACAGAGAGAGAGAGAGAGAGAGAGAGAGAGATAGTGTCAAAAAAACATCATTCTCTTTATCATTATCATCACTGGCTTACTAATTACGCTTATCATAATTACTCTCTCTCTCTCTCTCTCTCTCTCTCTCTCTCTCTCTCTCTCTCTCTCTCTCTCTCTCTCTCTCTCTCTCTCTCTCTCTCTCTCTCTCTCTCTCTCTCTCTCTCTCTCTCTCTCTCTCTCTCTCTCTCTCTCTCTCTCTCTCTCTCTCTCTCTCTCTCTCTCTCTCTCTCTCTCTCTCTCTCTCTCTCTCTCTCTCTCTCTCTCTCTCTCTCTCTCTCTCTCTCCACTCCCTCCTCGCAAAACGTAATCGATGCCATTAATTCAAACACAGGGACTCAATTTACTTCATGTTCCGTGTTTGAAAAGAAAGCGTCCGGTGTTTTAATAGCCGCCTAAATTATTGTTCTTTTCTCCCGAGCCTTTGGAATGAGGGAAAAGAGAACCACAACTGCTCTGAGAAAGGGATCTGGGTTGTGTCTATAAGGTGGAGAATTTATTCCCTCGTGTAGAACAGAACTGAGTGAGGTTATGAGTCTCCTTCTTCGTTGCCTCCTTGTGTTTTGGGGTTCATTGGGTGAATACTAACGGAGGTGAATGAAGGATGATGGTTTAGAAGCAGCGGGAGGAGGAAAGGGAGGAGTGATAGGAGGTGTACTCGTTAAACTTTGAGGAGAAAAAGGAGGATGAAAAAAATAAAAGAGGAGAAGGAGGAGGAGGAGAAGGATGAGGACGAGGAGGACGAGGAGGAGGACGAGGAGGAGGAGGAGGAGGAGGAGGAGGAGGAGGAGGAGGAGGAGGAGGAATGAAAAAGCAGAAAAAACAGCAGAAGAAAAGAAAAGAAAGAGTAGAAGAAAAGAAATAGAAAAAAGAACAACGAAAGAACAAGAAAGGAACAGAACAAGAACAAGAAGAAAAGAAAAGAAACGAAAAGAAACGAAACGAAACGAAAGAGGAAGGAGAAGAAGAGGAAGAGGAAGAGCATGAGTATATGTAGCGAAAACAAGAATAGCAGTTTCAACAAGACGAGGAGGAAAGAGGAAAGAGGAAAACGAGGCCAAAAAAAGAGAAAATGGAACAGAAGGAGGAAAAGGAAAGAAAAATGAAGCGGAGTAAAAATAAAGACATGAGGAGATATCTTCCGTATAGATTACTTTACATTTGTTTGATCAAGAAAAGAAAAGAAAGATAGAAAGAGAGAAAGAAAGAAAGATAGAAGGAAGAAAAGAGAACGAGAGAAAAAAAGAAGAGGAGGAAAAGGAGGTTGAATTGCATGATCTCCACCACAAGTCTTACCAAAGGCGGCCTTCCTCCCTGCACCTCGTGACTCGAGCGGCTAAACGGGCGGGAGTGGGTGGCAACGGAGGGAGAGAGAGGGAGGCTGACAGGCGAGTGACGGGCGTGTGGCGCAGTGCGGGGCGCGATATTTTCTCTTCTGCACCTCATATTTTTTTGTTTTTATCACATGTGGAGCCTTGATCTTGTTTCTCGTTCGCCGCGGGATTGAGGTGACGAACAAGGAAAATGATAACGTTGTAGATTGTTGCTTCAGACACTGTGAAGGGATGTACAAAGGAACACAAAGGAGGGACCAATGATACCTAGCCTGTTGTCATATTCGAGGCTGTTTAGGCTAAGCTGCTAAATTCGTATGTGACACCAGGTTAGGTAACATTGGTCTACCTACAGATTTTCTATTCTCCTACTATTTTATATATTTGTAATCTATTCTTACTGCCCAACCTCTTATTCTCCCTCCCCCTTGTCTAGAAGAAGAGAAAGAAGGACGTGTGTGTGTGTGTGTGTGTGTGTGTGTGTGTGTGTGTGTGTGTGTGTGTTCTTTAGGAAGTATTGAGCCAGGTGAGTGGGTCAGGGCAAGTACAGCCGTGGTGGTGGTGGTGGTGGTGGTGCGGTGTTGTTGGCATCAAAGGCTGCTCCTCCCTGGCGCCGCTCTGCCATCACATGCCATCACCACCCAGGCGCGGCGGGACATGCTTGCCTACCAGAGGACATAATTTCACAACATCTGCAGTGTGTCCTGGACGTCCCTGGGCCTCAAAGCGCCAGGAAATGGGTCAGAATGCTTTACTCAAGTATTCTGATTTCTTTCCTTCCTCCCTCTTTCAATTATTTCCTTCCAAATTTCCTGTCTGTCTCCCTTTTTTTTCTTTCCTCCCCCTCTGTTGCCTTCCTTCTTTTTTCTCTTAACTTTATTCTTTCTCCGTGCCTCCCTACCTTCCTCCTGTGTCTTCCTTCCGCATTCCCTTTCTCCCTCCCTTCCTCGGTCCCTCTTTTCTCTCTGAGCCAGCCTGAGCCCCTTCTTTTAAACTCTTGAAGGCAGCTTCTCTGTGGTCCCTCCCCGGGGTGGCGAGGGGCAACCCAGTAGATCTCTTTTATATTAGGAACCACCTGTAGGGGACGAGGCCAGGCGGCGGCGGGATTTGGCCGGGCCGTGGCACCTTTAATGTTGGGCAGCGGCGGCTTAATGCTCTTGTGGCGCCCCGTTAAGTTGTGTTTTAGTGACGCTCATTTTGAAGCGGCGACTTTTTGAGGGATTACATGTTCGGTTCAAAGTGACGAGCGTTTTAAAGCTGGTGTTTTTTATTTATTGCGTGTTAATGGCTACGAAAATGTTCTTACCTTGTGAAAAGAAAATAGTTTGCTGCGGAAGCTTAACCCTTTCAGTACTGGGACACTTTTTTTACCTTGAGATTTGTGCACGATTAGGCCATTTTATTGACATTAGGAAGGGTCTATGGGTCTATGGAAATTAGAAGATTAATGGCCATTGTCTTCACTATTTCAATCCCTCACATAAGTTTCTGAAGCTGTACAAAAATCACCAAATATTTAGCAGAATGAATATGAAAACGCGTCAAGGCACTGAAGGGGATAAATTAACTTTTTAGATAGAGGTAAAAAAAATGCACATTGAATTGTTGTTTTTTTGCCAGACTAAAAATAATGAGGACATACTTTAAGACTATTAATACAGAACGCTTCCACTTCCACAGAAAATTGAATAAATGCCCTTTTTATATTTAGTTTTTTGTTTTGTTTTTATGCAAGAGGAGAAATATGGCCAGATGACTCAGTGGTTGTAAATTATCGCCCTAGTAAACTATTGATGCATGGTTGGTCTGGCTTCGAATCTCACTCTGGTGCTTCCCTTGTGTGGTCAAAATATCTACTACTGTTTGGCGTTCCGTATTCTTTCTCTCTCTCTCTGTGTCTGTGTTGTAGTACGTCTATGTTTAATTTATATGTATGTCTGTCTGTCTGGCTGGCTATCTTTCTGCCTGCCTACTTTTCTGTCTTTTTCTCCGTCTGTCTGTCTGTCTGTCTGTCTGTCTGTCTGCCTACCTGCCTACCTATTTGCCTGTATACCTGTCTATCTTTCTTTCTGTCTCCCATTGTGTTCGTGCCTCGTGCCCACACAGCAACCAGTACCAGGAAGTTCTCTCTGCCAGTCACAAGGGATGGAGTTTCCCGCATTCCTATAAAACTACATTTGAATAAAGCTTTTCAAGGCACACGCTTTCACATCCATTGGTTTGACGTGGGACTCGAAATGTTTGCGATCGCACTGAAAGGCCGGGATGAAGTGCTCACGCTCCCGGAATAATCTGATGAATATATCTTTTGTTATTGTTAGTTGGAAAAAGAAATTGTTATGTATTTGAATCCGCCTGCTTTCTTTAGCTTAGTCTAGAAGCACACACAAATACATAAACACACAAACACACCGCGTAGTGTAGTGGTTAGCACGCTCGACTCACAATCGAGAGGGCCGGGTTCGAGTCCCGGTAAGCGGCGAGGCAAATGGGCAAGTCTCTTAATGTGTAGCCCCTGTTCACCTAGCAGTAAATATGTAAGGAATGTAACTGGAGGGGTTGTGGCTTCGCTTTCCCGGTGTGTGATGTGTGTGATGTGGTCTCAGTCCTATCCGAAGATCGGTCTATGAGCTCTGAGCTCGCTCCGTAATGGGGAAGACTGGCTGGGTGACCAGCAGGCGACCGAAGTGAATTACACACACATATACTCTCTCTCTCTCTCTCTCTCTCTCTCTCTCTCTCTCTCTCTCTCTCTCTCTCTCTCTCTCTCTCTCTCTCTCTCTCTCTCTCTCTCTCTCTCTCTCTCTCTCTCTCTCTCTCTCTCTCTCTCTCTCTCTCTCTCTCTCTCTCTCTCTCTCTCTCTCTCTCTCTCTCTCTCTCTCTCTCTTCACGTGAGCCACAGTCCTTTCCCTGCCAGGCAAGTGTCTCCACATATATGAGTAGCTAGAGAGGAGTCAGGACAACCAACACTCCTTCTTTCACATTCTCGTAAAATGAGAAAAGAAAATCCTATTACTACAATCCTGTAAAACTATTTTCTACTAAGTCTGAATAATGCGATTTGCGAGACAGTGAGGCCTCAAAATTTTCCTCCCGTGTCGAAAAACAAATGTGAATTGAAAAAGACTAGAAATATGACGCCAAGAGGAGTCGTTTTATGTAACACGCTTATATACACATTTCTTGCTTTTATTCTCCTCCTCTGTCCTGTGTCTTTTTTTCTCTCTCTTTTTCCAGTTCTTCTATATTTGTCTCCTTTATTCACGCTTCCTATTTACATTCTCTTTTCCTTCCTGTCTCTTTTTTTCTTCCTTTTCTTTTAATTCTTCTGTACTTTTCTCCATTATCCATGTTTCTTATTCATATATTCCTTTTCCATCCTGTTTCTTTCTTTTTCTCTCTCTCCTTTCTGTTCTATACTCGTCTCCATATTCACGTTCTAATTCTAACGTGGTTGTGTCGAGAAAAATTTTGAAAAGCAAAGCAAAAGATACATTTACATAGCACATCAATATAATCAGGTCTTCAGCGATATTTTTTTCTCCGACCCTCTCTTTCTTTCCTCTCCTTTATGTTCGTTTGCCTCCCTCTATTCATAGTCCTTGAGGTATGTCGTAGCAAATCAATAGGAATTTTTTTTTTTACAATGTTTCCTTTCTCCTTTTTAGTTTCTTTCCTTTCATTCTCTCTCTCTCTCTCTCTCTCTCTCTCTCTCTCTCTCTCTCTCTCTCTCTCTCTCTCTCTCTCTCTCTCTCTCTCTCTCTCTCTCTCTATCTATCTATCTATCTATCTATCTATCTATCTATCTATCTATCTATCTATCTGTAAATTGTAACATAGCATAAGATTCCAACCAGGCAACCACTTATGCTTCCTTCTGATGTGTGGGCGATGTTTTCTTCCTGATCAAAACAAATCAGTATCATAGATGGCGCTGTTCTTCCTGTCTCGTCTTCACCAAACTCGCTACCTGTCATGAAGACACTCTCGAAACACGTACGTACTTTCTCTCCGTCACTCTCTCTTGTATGGATTATCTACAGTGTAGTTTAACCCCTTGAGCGCTAGGAAGCATTTATACCTTGAGTTTTGGGTATGATTAGACGATTTTATTTATATTGGGGAGGGTTTATAGAGGTCAGGAGATTATTGGCCAGAGTCTTCACTGTTTTAATCATTACATAAGTTTCTGAAGCTGTATAAAATCACCAAATAGTAAGAATAATGAATATGGAAACACGTCTTGGTACTGAAGGGGTTAAGTCTTCCTTCGTGTTCAGTACAAAGCTTGGTAAATGATCTACGTGTAACATAAGGTGTACTCTTAAAAGGAAAGATGGAACGAGGAATGGAAAAAGAAAAGGTTGAAATGAAAGTGGAAAAAAAAGAAGGAATGTTGAGTGGCGGTGGTGGACAGGGAGAGAGAAATGTCGGATGAAATGCGTAGTAAAAATGTACGGTAGTAAAAAGAAAAAGAAAACAACTGTGGAATTAGAAAAAAAATAGAATGAAATATAGAATAGAAAATAAACAAAACGACGTGTTGGATTAAATGTACTATGAGAATGCAAGTACAATGGAAAACAGTTAAAAGTGTGTGAATAAAATCGCAATAAAAAGATTGATGAGGGCTTGAATTAAAGAGAGAGAGAGAGAGAGAGAGAGAGAGAGAGAGAGAGAGAGAGAGAGATGAGTGAAGAGAGATAAGAAGGGAGGGAGAGAAGGGGAGGAGAGAGAGAAAGAGAGAAAAAAAAAACGCCAGTACCACCACCACCACCATTATCATCATCATCATCATCATCATCATCATTCCTGTTTTTCTTTTCCAGTGTACTTTGAAGCGCATTTTATCCAGTCAAAAGTTAAGTAACCTTTTTAATGCCCTGAGCTTCATTTTTACCTGGATAACTTTTGCTGCTGCTTCCCCAGACCACTCCCCTTATCCCTTACCACCTTCAGTCTTCACTACATTTTTCTTTTTCATATATAGATCAAATTATTCGGTTTTTCTTATATTCTTTTCCTTTGTGATGAATCGTACCATTATATTTTCTTTTTGATTCCCTTCCCTAAAATTAGTGATTGTTTCTATTTTTCTTCATATTTTAATCCAGCCAATATTCTCTTTTTTTCTTTCCGCTTCTCACATCTCCATTTTCCTTCCTTTTTTTCATTTATTACAAGAATCCTGACCTTTGCTTGCCTCAGTAATCTCTCTAGAATTTGTGATTGTTTCTATTTTTCTTCATATTCTAACCCAGCCAGTACTCTCGTTTTTCTTTCCGCTTCTCACATCTCCATTTTCCTTCCTTTTTTCATTTATTACAAGAATCCTGACCTTTTGCTTGCCTCAGTAATCTTCAGACATCCCATTCACGCGGCGCCGTCTCTTTTCAAGAATCTTCCCCACATTGTTCTCTTGGGGCGAAACTTTCATATCATTCCTCTGTGTGTGATGAACTTTTCTTTTCCTGAATCCATTATGTTGGTGTGCTTAGGCTTCATGTCACGCTATGGTTCAGAGTTATTTTCTTATGTAAGACGAGAAATCTGGCCAAGGGGCCGCCGTGGTACAGTGGAACCATGCGTGCTTTGGGGTCCGAGGGGTTCGAATCCTTTCCACGGTCCGAGTGTAGGTTAGGCTTCCTCACTCGGGGCAACGGTTTCCTAGCGGGTGGGCTTTGAGATAGGAGATACCCCCAAAAAGTATCCCCTTTAGCTCATAAACTCCCGTGAAAAGCCCACATGGTATAAATAAAAAAAATAAATAAATAAAAGAGCAACAAAAAATTTTACTCCTTCAATACTGGGATACATTTTTACCTTGAGTTTATGCATGATTAGATCATTTTATCTACATTAGGAAGAGTCTATTGATGTCAGAAGATTAATGGCCACAGTCTTTACTATTTTAATCCCCCACATGAATATCTAAAGCTGTATAAAATCACCAGATAGTAAGCAGAATGGATATGGAAATGCGTCATATGATGATGAAGCGATTAAAAAAATGCCCACTTAATTGCCAGTCTCCTTGAAGGTCCAAGGGAGTTAGCCAAAAAAAAAGTTTTGAATATCTTGAAAGCTCCCTCTCAAATGAAGTCAAGTAATATGAAGTTTGAAGTACAGAAGCATGTAGGGAGTTCCAGAGTTAACCAGAGAAAGGTATGAATGATTAAGAGTACTGGTGAACTTTTGCATTAGCTGGTTAGTTACTTTTGATCCGATTTCATCTCACACAAGACGAACTAAAAGTGAAATGCTTAAAACAGCTCGTCATGTGAAAGAAAACAGCAACAGACACTGGCAGAAACTAGGAAATGCAAAGAGGTTAAGTAAAATTATCTTTAACGAAAATAAAAAGAAACGGAAATTGAAATGAAGAAATAGCCTTTAATTCTCACATTCTCACCACAATAAACAAATAAAATAGTACAAACAAATCAATGAGTAAAGAAGACGAAAATTTAAGTAAAAAGAGGTAGTAAAAGAAAATACAGTCAATGATTTACAGACAAGGAAGGAAAATATAAAAAACAGAATCGTTCCCTGAAAACACAAACTCTTAAAGGAGCGGAGGATTAAAGGTAAGAATAAGAGAGCGTGTTACATCCAAATTTCCAATGAAGGGATCCTGGAGACGGAAGCTGCCGCGAGGTGACTTAATGGAATATATTACCGGCTCACCCCAAGACCCTGAGCCAACTGTGCTGTCTGGACCACGGAGGGCAAGGCAGGCTCTCTCTCTCTCTCTCTCTCTCTCTCTCTCTCTCTCTCTCTCTCTCTCTCTCTCTCTCTCGATAATAGTCGTGTTGAGAGATAAAAATTTCAAAATACGTGTTTTTAATGGTATTTTAATCGTGCTCGTGAAAGATTAATGAAATTTGTACAATATGAACAGGAGAAACATTCTTGAGAACTCGGCTAATCATCTCTGCGCCCTTGGAAAACAGTAGTAGTGAGAGAGTAGAACGTTTCAGAGTAAAAGAGCAAACATACCTACCATTCTCTCCCCTCGCTTCCTAGCCGCTGTCCTGCCCCGCCACTGTTTTGCGGCTCATCACCAAACATTTAATAAACAACTTTTCTGACATTACCCTTCGCCACGTCCTCCACTGCCAGTCTCTGTCACACACGCACCCATTATTTGTTCTCATATGTAGAGTTGGGGAAAGTTACATCTACCAACAGACAGACAAACATATGTTAAAAGGTTAAATAACAGGCAGATAAGCAGACAGATTGACATATATGTAAATAAATAGACAGACAGATGTACCGACCGACAGACAGACAGACAGACACGTTAATAAGCTAAATGACAGACAGATAAGCAGACATATAGACATAAAGCAAACAGACAAACAGACAGATGGAGTGTAAGAGATAGTCATACAGATAGACAAGCTGACAAATTTATTTACTCACCTCACTCTCACTCATTCACAAATTAATTTCTATACACACGCACACACACACACACACACACACACACACACACACACACACACACACACACACACACACACACACACACACACACACACACACACACACACACACACACACACACACACACACGACAACGATTAACACAGGCTATAGAGGGCACAGGTAACATTATGAACTAATACGTGCAATGTGCAGTGAACGATGGTCTGTATTGTAGGAACCATTCAAACACAGGCTGCCATTACCGCTCACCTCTGCCGCCCCGTTGTTGTGTGATTTGATGGCCACTTTATTGCTCTCAAACTAGAAAATGGAGCTCTCAAAATAAAAGAGAAAAATGTTACATGTCATTTTAGTATAATTCACGCTTTGAAATTGTTACTCTCCTGATTTTACAATTATTTTTCTATAGATTCATTTTTTTTTTATTTACATTTATTTTTCGATAGATTATATATTTTTTTACTCTTGTTTATTCATTTGTTTAAGTATTTGACCATTCTGCCGTGTAGCTGCATTGGATTCCACTGATGTGGCGCCAAAAATCAGTCAATCAGTGAGTCAATTAAAAATATTTTGTTACTCTGATTATTGTGTCATTGGATTTATTCATTTCATTTGTCTATTCGTTATTTAGTTATGTTTTTCAACTCAATAGAATAATATGATCGATACAGCTATGCTTATATACTTACATTGCAGACAGACAGGCAGACAGACAGACAGACAGACAGACAGACAGACAGACAGAAAGGCAGCCAGGCAGACAGACAAACATACAGACAGACAAGACAGACAGACATACAGAAGGACAGACAGACAGACAGACAGGCAGGCAGGCATACAGGAAAACATACAGACAGACAAACAGACAGACAGGTATAGAGGCAAATAAGTAGGCAGGTAGGCAGACAGACAGACAGACAGACAGACAAACAGACAGACAGATAAGTAGGCAGGCAAAAAGATAGCCAGCCAGACAGACAGACAGACAGACAGAAAAACGGAACATACTCATACTAAATACATTCGCAGATAGACAAACATACAGACAGACAGGCAGACGGGCATACAGACAGACAGACGGGCACACGTATACATACAAATCAAGCCTCATTAAGAGAAAGAAAGGAATAAGTGAACCTGATTGGAATTCTTTTTCTGTTAATTTTTGGTGACTGGCAATTCAATTCAACAAGCGTATCTTTTTATAACGTTTTTTCTTCTTTTCATTTTGTTTTATTTAGTTTTTGGTATGACACAGCGAGCGAGCGTCCTTTGAATGTAAATAAGTGGGAAAGAAGAGATAGAAAAATGCAAATAAAGAGGAACAATAAAAGCTCCCGATGAGTGTGTTGGTTAAAATGCATTGCGAATTAAAAAGCTGAACTGGGACAACATTGGCGAGAAAAAAAAAGTGAAAAAAAAGTGAAAAATAAATAAAACGAAAAGAGCAAAACAATTTCAATACATGTTTTCAGTACAGGCGAGAGGACACACAGACACACACACACACACACACACACACACACACACACACACACACACACACACACACACACACACACACACACACACACACACACACACACACACACACACACACACACACACACACACACACACACACACACACACACACACACACACACACACACACACACACACACTCGCAACGTTTCATCACCTCTCTATTAATCTCATTGACACCGACACTTATCTATCAATATTACCATCAATTCACAAACAAGCTATTGATTTAGGATGCAAATTAGTCTCATCGACTTACGTATTTTTATATTCACCTGTCAGTTACCCACGCACCTGTAATTGTAATGACAGTAGTGATAGTAATAGTAATTCCAGCCTTCCTTTTACTAATAGATCAGTTGCATTTTCATTAACCTCTCCAAAACAGAACTTTTCACTCTTCTATTTGTCTTTTTTCTACAGTTTTCGCCTCAGTTTTCATTGACACAAGTTTAAAGATGAGAATTTTAAGGGAAAACCGCCAGAGTGACGCAACGTGCACAGGGAAAAGTGGCACAATAAAAGGTAAAACTTGAGAGAAAAAAATAAAATGCATGTTCTGTTGCGGAGGAGAGAGAGAGAGAGAGAGAGAGAGAGAGAGAGAGAGAGAGAGAGAGAGAGAGAGAGAGACAGTGGTACAGATATTACTTTCCGTGGTGGTGGCAGGCCATGGTGTTGGTCCCTTTAGTCCCCAAAGCTGCAGGAATGACGGAAGGCGGGGATTGAAGGTTTTGTTTTGCACTTTGATGGATCCCTCAAAAGAACCTCTCTTTTTCCAATTATTTTTCACGTCACTCTTGTCTCTCGTCCTTTCCTGTCGACGCTATCGTTCTTCGTGGTGGTGGTGGTGGTGGTGATAGTGGTGGTGGCTGTGATTGTGCGTGGGTGGTGTTGTGTGATAGTTTTGGTAGGGGTTTTAGTGGTTGTAGTAGAAGTAGTAGTAGTAGTAATAGTAGTAGTAGTAGGAGGAGGAGGAGGTGAAGTAGTGGTAGTAGCAGTAGTAGTAGTAGTTGTTGTTGTTGTTTATTATTGTTGTTGTTGTTATTGTTCTTCTTGTTCTTGTTCTTCTTGTTCTTGTTCTTGTTATTGTTCTTGTTGTTGTTGTTGTTCTTGTTGATGTAGTAGTAGTAGTAGTAGTAGTAGTAGTAGTAGTAGTAGTAGTAGTAGTAGTGTTGCCGGTGGAAGGTGTGAGTCATTACAAATAACATGTCCTGGCAGCATTGATGTCACGGGTTAAGGTGTCACAATAGATATTAGATACATTCACTAACGGTCATGGTGAAATCTACTTAACCACTTCAATACTGAGACACATTTTTACCTTGAGATTTGTGTATGATTTGACTATTTTATTGATATAAGGACACGTCTATGGAGGTCAGAAGATTAATGGCCACAGTCTTCACTATTCTAATCCCCTACATAAGTTTTTGAAGCCGTATAAAATCACCAAATAGTAAGCAGAATGAATATGGAAACGCGACACGGTACTGAAGGGGTTAACTCCAATGAGACAATTTGAAACACATTTCTTTTATTTGTTGTAGTACATTTACATCAAATCCCTTATTATCAAAGGTTTTCATGACCTATTGCTTTCCTCGCTACGTTTCAGTCATCTGTCAGTTAAAGGAAATCGTGAACAAATGAATGGAGTAGACTCAATAATCGAGTTTATAGGGCCGAGTCATTATAGATCTGTAAGAGAGAGATATTTATGGACACGAATGATTGGTTAGAATATACATCACTTCATACATAGACTGCCACGTGTAGACCTGGCGGATTCTTGCTGCTTCCCTCATTTTGTTGTATCCTTATTTAATTACGAATGAATAACGGGAAGAGGAAAACTTAGGGGTGAACAGAGCAGACTACTCAGCTTGGGACTGTGGATATCTCTGCACTTTGCCTCCTCATTCCAAACCCTTCGTGCCCGTCGCCACTATTTACTGCCCACCATTCACCTTCTTTCACGTCGTGCGCAGTTAAAGGTGACTTTTGCATAGGAAGTGCATTAGGCTAATGAGGCACCGTGGCCCTCACTGGGACTAACAATAGGGGCCAGGATTCTCAACATGCACCGGCAATTAAGCTCGGGGTTTTTCTATTGAGCAACATTCCTTTAGTCTATGAGCAGCCCCTCTTGCCTGAGAAAAGCGCTGATCGACCAGGCTGCGTTGCGTCATTGTGTTACCGGAGCAATGCAGTGGCAGGGCAATGAGCGGGATAAGTGTGTGCGAATTGTAATGAAACGCGTAAATAAATTGGGGCATTAATGGGATTATTTGTTTGTGGGGAGTGTTTCGTTTGTATCATTGCTGTGAATAGTGAGTGTACGCAGCGATGTGGTGCGCTGGGGGTCAGTGGTTTGGAGGGTGTTGCTGTGATGGCTGGTAGTAGTAGTAGTAGTAGTAGTAGTAGTAGTAGTAGTAGTAGTAGTAGCAGTAGTAGTAATAGTAATAGTAGTAATAATAGTGGTATTAGTAATAGTAGTAGTAGTAGTAGTGGTTGTGGTGGTGTATCAATTATTGTTGATGTTAATGTTGATGTCGTTGTTGACATGTCCGTGACACACACACACACACACACACACACACACACACACACACACACACACACACACACACACACACACACACACACACACACTCACAATCCTATCTATCTTGTTATCTATATGCTCTCCATCTTCCTGTCTATCTGTTTTTGTGTGTGTATCGTTACCTCACTCCTGTCTGTTTGTGTGTCTGTCTGTCTGTCTGTCTATGTATCTTCCTTTCACAAATCTTTACCGACATCCATCTCATATTCTTTTCCTTCTTAGTATTCTTTCATCTCCTCTCCCCCTTCCCCATTTATCTTTTAATCCAGTTTCTTCTCACCTCTCTCGCTTGTTTCCTGTATCTCTTCTCTCGCCGTAATACTTTGATCCTTTCCTCTTCAGAATTTTCTCCCGTCTTCCCTTATCCTTCAGTCTTCTTCTATCTTTCCTTTTCTCACACCGCCCTCATTTGTTCAGGTTCCTTTCCCTTTTCCGACTCGTTTCGTTCCTTTTCACGTTCCTCCTTTCATTTCCTTCCCTCCCTTGTCCTTCTCTTTCTTTTTCGTCTTTTGTTTCCCCGACACCAAACACAAGTCCTCGCCTCGTCATTCTGTGAGAGAGAAGCTGCGACCTCAAAGTCATGAAATAAGACGAAAAAAACTTCTTGTAAAATTACGAAGCATTAGTCTTAGGATGCAGACGACGATCAGTGAAGAGCGAAGGGCGGCATCAAAGAAGGCCAAGTGAAAAGTTCTTACAAAGACACAATTTTAACGTTCTCGGGTGGAGATCAAAAGAGGAACACTAAATAATGCAGGACGTAAAAGTAATTGTGAATTATTCCTTGTGCTGATCAACTTTTTATCATTTTGGTGATTAGGAAGATAGAAAATGATGGAAATAGACACGATCTGAAAAAAAAAAAAAAGGAAAACATGGAAAGACAAATTCGAGGCACTGATAGCTTTACATGACTTCAAAATTTGCAATACTCTAAAGCACAGATTACCATTTACTATTACTTCCTGAAAAATATATTCCACAAAGGATACAATATAAAAAGAAAATCCTACGTAGGAAGGATAAAGCCGGAACATTCGGGGCTATTGAATGAGAACAAAAAAAAAAAAAGTCTTATTACTAACTTGCACTGATCACCATTTTACTGTTATACTACTGAATAGACCAAAGACTCCGCTATGGAAAATTCTAGCATGAAGAGCATCAATTCTGGAGCGTGGTTAGGTTAGGTTAGGTTAGGTTAGGATTGCGTTGGGTTGGGTTAGGTTAGGTTAGGATTGGGTTGAGTTAGATTACGTTAAGTTGAGTTGGATTGGATTGAGTTAGGTTAGGTTAGGACTGGAATGGGTTGGGTTGGGTTGGGTTGGGTTAAGCTGGATTAGGTTGAGTTAGATTAAGCTGACTCTTCACGATCAATATTACTGACACAATATATTGACTCATTTTTATTGTGCAGTATTTATTTGCCGTACACAGCTCTTTACTACCGCCCTTCACTGTCAATAACACTGTACAATACAGAATACTGAGCAATAATATTGATCGTGTAGGGTCAGCTTTAGATTAGGTTGGGTTAGGTTAGGTTGGGTTAGGTTAGGTTAGGTTAGGTTAGGTTAAGCTAGGTTAAGTTAAGTTAGGTTAAGTTAGGTTAAGGTTAGGTTAGGTTAAGTTAGGATAATTTAAGTTAGGTTAAGTCAGGTTAAGTTACGTTAGGTTAAGTTAAAGTTAAACCACTATCTCTTACTATAAAAAAATTCTGAAAATAAAAAATAAAATTGTATCTACGCTGAAGCAAATTCCCCGTCAGACAGTCATCACATCAGAGCAAATAGAGAGGAGAGTATTTCGGTGACACACTTTTTATTTATTTTGGCGGCAGAGTGCGACGATGGCGGCAGGTGATGGGTGATGGGAGTGATGGGGAGTAATGGCATGGTGATGGGAGGTGAATGATGGGTACTGATGATGTGATGAAGATGATGAGAGACAAGTAATGAGAGAAGTGATGGGAGTGATGGGGGCTAATGGAATGGTGACTGTAGGTGAAATATAGGTGGTGATGTAGATGATGGGAGGCAGGTGATGGGACACTGAAGATGGGAAAGTGGTGATGGGGAAGCTTGGTGGAATGGATTGTTGGATAAAGGCAGGTGGGTGTGGATGTGTGTGTGTGTGTGTGTGTGTGTGTGTGTGTGTGTGTGTGTGTGTGTGTGTGTGTGTGTGTGTGTGTGTGTGTGTGTGTGTGTATGTATGTACGTGTGTGGATGGCTTGTAGAAAAGACATGATAAGTAAAAGGCTTCAAAAATAAAGACTGACAAGTTGTAGTGATGTTTGAGTGGAGAGTGATGGGGGAGGAAGAGATAACGAGAGAGATAAGTGAGAGAGAAAAGCAAGATAGGAAATGGTGAAAGAAGACAGAAAAAAAAAACAGAAGAGAAATAGTGAGTGAAACAATGGGAGAAAAGGAGATAGAAAAGTGGATAATTCAAGAGATGGACAACTGATAGCAAGAGAGAATGACGAGGAAGGATTAATATGGATAAGGGAACAATAGGAGGACTGAAGCTGGGATGGAGAAGGAGAATGGACTGTGGAATGGTAGGGGGTGGGTTTCAGACAAAGGGAAGGACTGGAGGTGGAAGTCTAATGGTACAGAGTGGAAGGGGGAGCAGAGTAACAGGGGATGCAAGGGGTAAAAGTATGATGGAAGGGAAGGGGTTATTGCTGTGGGAGAAGAGCGGGTGTGGGAGGTAATGATGGGTTAGGTGGTATGGGTTACTGTGGGTGTGGGGAGGGACATGGGTTAGGGAGAGACTGGGCTGCCTGTACCATCCTCTTTCATACAGATCATCCGGATTTATTTTTATTGCTGCTCTCAAAGTTACGAGCGAAATAGAAAGACTTTTTACTTTTATTCTATTTCTACAATGTCCGTGACTGCAGTGTAGACACACCTGCAGCTGGGGAGAAAGTGGACGCACGTGCGCCTCCCGTGACTGCTTGAGGTGTACTGATGGGGAGGCAAGATAGAGGCTCATAACACAATCACCACACGGCACAAGGGAACGCGGAGACATAACCCACAAATTACCTTAACAAGAAAATTGGACTGCCATGTCGTCGCCTCACTCCCTCGCTCTCTTTGTCTCGTTCACTGATAAGTAAGGCGCTTGCAATATCGATTCTGTCACCATAACAAGCTTCTTTCTTCCCGTTTTTACCCAGACAGAGAGAGAAAATAGAACTCCTTCGCTCTTCAAGGTCCAAAGTCCCTAAGTTACTAGTAATCTCCTTAGAAAACCTGTCAATTGATAGATTCTCGCCAGTTCGGAGGAGTTAAAACTGAAGGACAACGCTCAGCCGGATGGAAGTGTGTAGGAAATTGCTATTACTATTGATCGTGAGTACCGCTGCGAATGTAACCTGTCCCTGCATCGTCCACCACCACCACCACCAGTACTACTACGACTACCACCACCACCGCCGCCCTCCCAAGCTCTGGTCTATATTAGAACCTCAGTGTGATGTTATAAGGACAAGTTTCAAAGACTGCAGAAATGGTTTGTCTTTTTTTCATGTTATTGTCGTCACGAGAGTGCAGAATTGTTGTCAAAATATGAAGAAAATATGAAAGCCTTTGATTTAGTTCTTGTAACTTTCTCTAAAATCTGTTCAAAGTTTCTAAGTCTACTGAAATGGTTAGATTTTTTTTATGTTATTTTCGTCACAATGGTACAGAATAGGTGTCAAAATATAGAAAAAAAATACGAAAACCTCTGAAATAATTCTCGTATCTTTCTCTAAAATCTGTCAAAAATTTCAAGGGTTACTGAAGTGGTTATTCTTTATTTTCCTCTCAATGGTACAGAATCCTTGTCAAAATATGAGAAAAAAGAAAACGACCAAAGCCTCTGATAAAATTCACGTAACTTTCTTTTCCTAGAGTCTCTTTAAACTTGTCGAGATATAACGCTGGAAAATTTCTGTGTGCACTATTTCTAACTTTACGAAAAATAGTCTAGTGAAGAAGGGCTTATTATGTGGAACTCCCAGCCTGCTTCTGTGCTTCCATCTTTCTATGATCTGCTCTTTTAACCCCTTCAGTACTGCTTCCTGTATTTCCATCTTCCTATGACGTGCACTCATTTAACCCCTTCAGTACTGGGTCTCATTTTTACCCTGAGTTTTGGGTATGATTAAGTGGTTTTATTGACATTGGGATGGGTCTATGGAGGTCAGAAATTGATGGCCACAGTCTGCACTATTTTAATCCCCACATGAGTTTCTGAAGCTGTATAAATTCACCAAATAGTAAGCAAAATTAACATCATCATCCTTATAATCATTATTGTTACCATCATTATCTTTATCATTCACCATCAGCATCATACACTGTCTTCATCATATTTACCACTATTATTGTTATCATCATCATATCAATCACTCATCATCAGCATTCACCATCATCATCACAATCATCACTACTGTTACCATCATCATTACTCACCATCGCCATCATTATAACTATCAGTCGTCATTATTCATTCACCACCACCACCACCACCACCACCGCCATAATGAGCCGGGCGCCACACAAAGGGCTTCATTACATGGCGCGGTAATTCCTCCTCCTGCGCTGGTCATTATAATCAGTTAATTGCAACCACGCTCCGCAACGCCAACTAAAAATGATGCCTTACTTATTTCACAGGGATTAGTCCACCAGCCTGTCCCACGGCGCGCCCACACACACACACACACACATGCACACACACACACACACACACACACACACACACACACACACACACACACACACACACACACACACACACACACACACACACACATACATATATGCAAGGGTTTGTTGTTATTGTTGCTGATGTTTGTTGTTGTTGTTGTTGTTATTTTTGTTGTTGTAACCATTACCAGTAGTAGTAGTAGTAGTAGTAGTAGTAGTGGTAGTAACAGTAGTGATAGTACTAGTATTGTTGTTGTTGTTGTTGTTGTTGTTGGTGGTGGTGGTGGTGGTGGTGGTGGTGTTGGTGGTAGTGGTGGTGGTAATGTTGGTGCTGTAGTTGTTGTTGTTGTTGTTGTTTTTGATATTGCTGTTGCTGTTGTTATTGTTGTTTTGTTGCTATTAATATTATTATTATTATTATTATTATTATTATTATTATTATTATTATTATTATTATTATTATTATTATCATTATTATTATTATCATTATCATTACTATTATCATTATCATTATTGTTATTATTATTGTTGTTGTTTTTATCATCATTGTTGTTATTGTTGGTAAGAACATAAAAACACAACCACATAAGATAAGCTGCCAGGAGCCACCAGACACGTGACACCGTATGAAATGTACCTCCCCACTTCAACCTATCATTCCATCCATTAATTTGTCTAATCTTCTCTGAAAGTTCCCTAATAACTGACAACTAACCACCTGATTACTGAACGTTCCTCGCTAACACTGACTCCAGTAATTTCCCTGCAATTCAAATTCAGCTGACAGGTCTGTAATTGGACCTTAAATAACTCTAAACATTACCGATATCTCTCCTGTGTCTAATGATTCCCCCAAGACTCAGTTTTATCATTCATTATTCATTCCAGTCACGAAATTTTTCCGTCTTGTATTCGTACCATCCTTCACTTTCCCTCCACTTTTTTTCCTCTATAGTTTTATTAATTTAGCTTTTATTTTTTTGTTCTCTATTTTTCCAGGCTTTACTTTAAGTGACATTGCTACTCGTATATTAAAGCATATATTCTGTTTAACATACTCTATTTTACTTATTTGATGATATTTTTTTTTTTTTTTATGTAACCTCTATCTTCATGGCAGTGTTCCGCTCTATCAGGTGTAACTATAGTCATTTGCCGGGAAACGTGTGCCACTGCAGCTCCACATAGTCTTTAGTAGCGACGCGTGTTACTCTCCAGCCACAACAAGGCCGCTGTATTCCTATGATCGGCCTGAGGTAAACCTTGAGACTACCAACATTAATAAAAGAATGTTATTATCGTAGCCAATAACCACTCCAGTAAGAATTAAAGAGAATCTGAATCCGTATCTGCTTCATATCTCTGCAGATCAATCCCTCAGTTTTATCCTCTTCCGCTTCTCCCTCTCATCCTCCTCTCCCAGCTTACCCAACTCTTCAGCGCCGTACTCAGTAGTGACAGAATCTCTCATCATGTGCCTCTCACCCCAGCGTCCCTGCCTCCATGATTTCTGTCGTTACTCACGCCCCTCTGAACAATACAATCGTTCCTCGCCTCACCTCGGCTCACCTCGCCTCAGCACTCTCATCCCAGCGTGTCACATCTCCACTTCTTTCTTATATCTCTCGTCCTCGCTTCGTAGACCGCAACTGCCTCCTCACTGCACTGTTATCCGTCTTCCTCCTTACTTCTCACTGCAGTCTAATTATTGTATACCCTTTCTGCTTCTTCTTCCTACTTTCTTGTGTTTGCTCCTCTCTCTTAAAGCCATTCATTGCACTGCTATCCGCCTTCCTGCTTACTTTTCCCTGCAGTCCCCTTATCGCATACCTTTCCTCCTTCTTCCTGCTACTTTCTCGTCCTCTTTTCTCTCTCTAGACCCCTAAATTTTGACTCTCCGTGGCTGCTTTGATGTGTTGGTTCTCCTGTCTCGTTGTGTGTCTGTGTACCTGTCCAGTGTCTCGCCTATGCTGTCTCCCTCTATAACTGCTGATTGCCTACGTGTTTTCAAGGTCCCCGCTCCCTAAGTTCTCCTGCGCTCGTGTTCTGCCGCTGTAGCAATTAAGCTTCCCTTCCATGTCAGTTCTAATCACCGGAGCATCTACCGCCACCATCAGCACCGCCGCAGCAGCCATCAGCACTGTCGCAGCCTCCGCCGCCTCCAACGGGATGCCCCGCTCGTCTTTCTACATCGCTGATTTCACAACTCGCGGCGTCCATCACAATAACGAAGAGGAATGAGCTGACTGCCGATCCCTACTTCCTCTCCTCCTCCTCCTCCTCCTCATTCTCCTCCTCCTCATTTTCGTCTTCTTTTTCTTCTTCCTTTTCATAACTCTCTTGCTCTTCTTATTCCTCTTCCTTGTATTTTTAGTTTTCTCTTCGTTTTTTTATGCATTTCCTCTTCATTCTCTTCCTCCTCCTCCTCCTCCTCCTCCTCCTTCTCATTTTCATCTTCTATCTCTTCTTCCTCTTCATAACTCTCTTGCTCTTCTTATTCCTCTTCCTTATATTTCTAGTTTTCTCTTCGTTTTTTCCTCTATTTCCTCTTCATTCTCTTCTTCCTCCTACTTCTCCTTCTCTTCCTATTTTCGGTTAGTTTCGTGGATCCTTTCATCTTCCTCCTGTATCTTTCCTTTTCCTAGATTTATAACCAACATTATCATTATCATCATCTTTCTCATCATTATCACTTTATCTATCATTATTGTCATTGCTGTTGTTGTTGGTGGTGGTGGAAGTGGAGGTGGTGGTGCTGGTGGTGTTGTTATTGTTGTTGTTGTTGTTGTTGTCATCATCGTTATCATACTAATCTAGGAGTATAATGCTTAGTTAGGCTTACTGGTAATGGACGTGTGTGTGTGTGTGTGTGTGTGTGTGTGTGTGTGTGTGTGTGTGTGTGTGTGTGTGTGTCGTGTACATTTGTGAAATAACACCACCACTGGTCTACATTTAACACAGCTGGAATTTACGAGCATAATATAGCGAGAAAGAATATCATCATCATCATCATCATCCTCATCATTAGCATCATCATCATCATCATCATAATCATAATCATCAACATCACCGACACGAACACATGGCTGCGCTGCAAAATGTGAATGTTTTGTCGGTGATGTTAAGCTTATCTCTTTCCCATCTTTAATTTATTCGCGAAAATACACCACGGCAAAAAAAAAAAAAAAAAAAAGTGAGAAAAAGGCAGATATATTTGTCTTTTTTTTCACTCTTTCATTTATGATTTGCATAGTCTATTACAGGAAATCTATATTCTATACTTGCACAAAAAAGTTTCGTCTCCTGGACATGAACTAACTTCAGTGATATTGAACGAAGAGAAAACTTTCAGTGTTCTTTTTCCTCCCTGCTTTTTTCCATGTGAAAGTAGCTGCATAGATGAAAATAAGTCAAAAAAGCAAAGTTGCAGAGTCACAAAACCTTGAGGAAATGCAGCACCGCACATCCACCAATACAATGGAATATAATATTGCCGCTTGCCAGAAATAAAAGGCAACACTCACCTAAAAAAGGTAAACCCTGGTGGCGACTGCGGTGACGTGGCGAGGGACTGACGGAAAAATAACCCCGAGTTGTCTGAAATGTTTGCCATTCTCCAGAACTGACTAGAGTTGTTTTGTTTTACGTTCCACCAGCCTCTCTTGAGCTCAGACTTTCATTGCACTCTCTCTTGCTCCTTTCTATCCCATGAATGCCTGCAAACATACCAAAATATCTTCCTCTCTCATACTTCTTAAAAATTTTGCCTCCAATACTCAACTAATAGTGTTTGTTTGTCACACATTAACTTCCTCACCTCCAAGTAACAAGGGCACTTCATTTCATCTATTTTCATTCTTTCCTATAACATTTCCTTCAGCTCTCTTTTCCATCTCTAGTTCCATAAGGTATTTGTTTTCGAAATGTCCTATTCGGCTTGTGCTGGAAGAGACAAAGAGTGAGAAGACCTTTTGCTTTGATGTCCTTTTCTTCTACAATCATCTTAGTAGTTCTTGGTATCGCCTCCTGAGTACTATAAGGTATGTTGTAGCCTGTAACTCTCTTCCATCCACAGCTTCTATGTAATCCAGCTCTCTATTCCTGTCAAGCTGTGCAAGTCAAAGTAACTGCCGCGTCAAAGTGAGAGGAAGGAACGTAGAGCTAAATCTACGCGGTGAAATGACACGATCCAGGATGAACGTGCGGCGGCTTTGTGTGGACTAAGCTGTGCATTTAGTGTTTGTGTAGGAAATATGTTGGATTCTTGTTTCTGTGTTGAAAAAAATGACTATTTGTAAGAGGCATGACGGTGTTCCAACATATTACGTAGTTTTTGTGACTGTAACTCCCCTCCAAAGCTGCCACGGTGGAGGAAAGCCGAGTTGCCATGTGAAGGAAATTCGGAAAAATGTGGTCATTTTACACCCGCCGCTCTTAACCTTTCTCTGGGCACACGTGGCCTTTATCCACCTATTCCTCCACAGCTCGTTACTGCAACGACTCTCTTCACTCCCACACTCATTGCATCATACAGACACTCTCTAATAGTAACAGTAACTTTGTGGATTCCATTTTTCACTCTTTTGAATGCTATTTAGTAAGGAAAGATAACACGCATTAAACAATTTATATGTTGAGAAAGTAATTGAAAACTCATATCATTTGCGAGAAGCTGCTTTAACCTCATCAGTACCAAGGCACGTTTCCATATTCATTCTGCTTACTATCTGGTGATTTTATACAGCTTCAAAAACTCATGTGTGGATTAGAATAGTGAAGACTCGTTACCAGTAATCTTCTGACTTCCAAAAACTTTTCCTAATGCAAACAAAATCGTCTAATCACACCCAAAACTCATGGTTAAAAATGCGTCTCAGTACTGAAGGGGTTAACAATACATAGAAAAGAAAGAGAATGAATTTGCCTGAATCAAAAAAACATTCTCCTGCGTGAAATCCATTGCAGACCAGCAGCCCAGAATTGTACATATTGCTGTACGACCCACAGTTTGGAAACCATCGCTTTACACAACAATCAAGGGGGAAACTGAGCAATGGTAATACATTTCTACGATTAAATTCTTTCAGTCGAGGTATCTTATCAAATGCCGTTGTGCTATTTGTGTTATGGAGACACTGAAGATTTGCTCAACGATTTTTGCAACATACACTCCTGTTTCTTATTTTCTACCACCACCACCACCACTACCGTCAATATCCCGCTAGTCTGCCACACTCCCTGCCCCTCCCCCACCATTCCCCCTTTCCCTCCCTCCCCTGCAAGCTTTGCGTAATATTCTAACTGCTTTATGTCATTCAGTGGAGTGTGTCATATGAATGTTTCAAGTCCCAGTGATGTCGTGAATTTATAATAATGAATGACGGAAAAGCGTTGCCTCATTATTCTCTTTTATTGGTCTTGTATCATTTCCAGTTTCATAATTTCATGGAGTGTTTTATCCAGGTATTCAAAGCTCCGAGTAATATCATAAGTTAATGGGATAGTGAAGAGCATAGCTTTTACGTAACATCAGTGATTTGTTTACTTAGCCTCAGTTTGAATGTTCTAAAAAGTTGTCAATTTATCAAGTACTTCTAGCTTTCTTTTTTATTATTATGCATTGCAGTACAGCAGATCACAAAGATAGCTTATACTTATTCGGCAGTGAAGCAGATCACGCAGTCAGCCTGTACTAGCAGTGGCAGTACAGCAGATCACTTAGGTAGCCTGTACTAACTCTGGCAATACAGCAGATCACACAGACAGCCTGTGCTAACCTCCGTGTGGCATCAGTGTCATCCACGTGGCCATTACGCCATCACGGCAAGGAACGCCCCGTTACTGCCACTGGTAAATGCCCAGAGTGGCCAGGGTACTGCCGCCGCCTTGCCAGCTAGGTCTGATCGATGCTGCCAATTATTGCCTTGATTCCCCAGTGAGTGAACCTGTTGGCCAGAGCCTCGCCTCGCCTCGCCCCGCCTTGCAGCCCTCACTCAATGCCGCTCCGGATCACTGCCCTGTGCTGCGCTGTTATTTCTAATGCTAGCATTGTTTGTACTGTATGTGACACTACCACTAGCTGAAGTTGTATTAATAATAGCAGTAGTAGTAGTAGTAGTAGTAGTAGTAGTAGTAGCAGTAGCAGTAGTAGTAGTAGTTTAAGTAGTAGTAGTAGTAGTAGTAGTAGTAGTAGTAGTAGTAGTAGTAGTAGTGTAGTAGCTGTAGTAGCAGGAGGAAGAGAGGTATTGTAATGGCAGTCCACAGAAAGGTAGCAGAATGTATGCGGAGTAATGGCTGCGTCTTGCTTCTCATCACTGAAATCCACTTGCATCCTTGTGTTTTCTTTCTCAAGCTCCGCGGCGCACTTGCATCCAAACATAGGCGGCGTGCAGCCACTCAAGGGCATCTGTAGGGGAGGAGAGGAGCAGGGACGGCAAGATGACACCAGTTAGCGAGTTCCAGCAGACCCACGCTGCCAGGAGAGAAGTGTGTATGGGAAGCGAGGCAAGGGGAATGTTTATGCAGGAGAAGCTTTGGTTCACATGGAAAGTGACTTGGACAAGAAGGGTGGCGAGCCCGGCCATTACACCTGTGTCCTCGCTTCCCTATAGCTCAGCACGGGAGCACAGCGAGGGGAGGAATAACCACACACCCACGCACCCACACACACTGCACGCCCCGGGTCATGGAGTGCAGGGCGTGTGTGAGAAGGCGTAAGTTGTCACATAAAGACTTCATGAACTTGAGTAAGGGCTTGCATGATGGCCAGGTCTGCTGCGGGAGAGGCCAATCCAGTGTTGTGTCGTCTTGGGTGACACAAGACGCCTCCCGGGCACAGGTGTGGCCAGTGTCGCCGTCAGTGGAGTGTGCACCGTCCTGCCTCATTGGCCATTGCACGCTGTAACGGACGCTGCTGCTGCTGCTGTGTGGAGTGTGGCATCAAGAGGCGCTCCCTGGGTGAAGGAGGAACAAGGAAGCCCTCTCTCTCTCTCTCTCTCTCTCTCTCTCTCTCTCTCTCTCTCTCTCTCTCTCTCTCTCTCTCTCTCTCTCTCTCTCTCTCTCTCTCTCTCTCTCTCTCTCTCTCTCTCTCTCTCTCTCTCTCTCTCTCTCTCTCTCTCTCTCTCTCTCTCTCTCTCTCTCTCTCTCTCTCTCTCTCTCTCTCTCTCTCTCTCTCTCTCTCTCTCTCTCTCTCTCTCTCTCTCTCTCTCTCTCTCTCTCTCTCTCTCTCTCTCTCTCTCTCTCTCTCTCTCTCTCTCTCTCTCTCTCTCTCTCTCTCTCTCTCTCTCTCTCTCTCTCTCTCTCTCTCTCTCTCTCTCTCTCTCTCTCTCTCTCTCTCTCTCTCTCTCTCTCTCTCTCTCTCTTTTTTTTTTTTATTTAAACATAATTTATACAGAAGAACATGTACCCAAAGGCGCACTGTCGTGTGCTACCTATTCTAAGGGTACTACAATCTATTTCTCTACAATATTTACAAGACTTAAAATAGATAATATACAAGATGGTCAGCATGTAAATGGAGCACTGTTCTTTTCACTTCACTAGCACTATTCACGCACTGCACTACACTGAGTGTCACGTCACAAAGAGTGTCAGAGGAGTTGGCAGTGTCTGTCTCCACTTATGTGCCATCAGTTTGACACTGTGTGTGTTCATCTCCTGGACGTGAGGCACCGCGGCCGTGAACAAGTTCCACATCCTGGAGACGCGTCCTGCGAAGGTGCGTTGATGCTGACACCCGTGGGATCGCGGCACCTCTACGGCGTCACCACCATTGAGCACCGTTCTCGTGCTCCGTGCGGTGACTCTCAGAGGATGACGCAGCCCTGCCAGATGTGGCACTCTTTGCACCTGTGCCTTATGGAACACTACGATCGCCGCCACATCTCTGCGGTGTTCCAGTGAATCAAGGGACGCTCAGGCTCTGGGTGAGGTGGTATTGCAGCATCTACTAGCCGTATGGCGCGGCGTTGGATGCTGTCCAGTCTCCTTCTGTGTGTGGCGGCACAGGACATCCAGGAGAGAGCTGCGTACTCAAGGTGGGGCCGCACCTGTGCCTTGTACAGCAGCAGTCTCCCTTCCTGTCGAGGAAACTGGCGATCCTTCTGAGAGCGGAGATCCTGTGAGAGGCTTTCTTGGCAATGGTTTTGACATGGCTGTCAAACCTCAGCCCTCGATCCACCTCCACTCCAAGTATCTTGACGTCATCTTGGAGTGGGAGAGCAGCAGCGCCAAAGACAACTTTCCTGCCATTGCTGCCATGGCGGCTGGGGACCGAGAGACAACCATTGCCTGTGTCTTCTCCGGCGCGAATGTCACTTGCCAGCGAGCACCCCACTCCTCTATCACTCGTAGCTGCTGATTGATGGCCTCAGCAGCCCGCCCACTGTCCTGGCGTGGATAGGTATAGGAGAGGGTGCAGTCATCAGCATAGGCCTTGACTCCTGGCAGTAGCTGGAGAAGATCATCCAATCTCTCTCTCTCTCTCTCTTTCTCTCTCTCTCTCTCTCTCTCTCTCTCTCTCTCTCTCTCTCTCTCTCTCTCTCTCTCTCTCTCTCTCTCTCTCTCTCTCTCTCTCTCTCTCTCTCTCTCTCTCTCTCTCTCTCTCTCTCTCTCTCTCTCTCTCTCTCTCTCTCTCTCTCTCTCTCTCTCTCTCTCTCTCTCTCTCTCTCTCTCTCTCTCTCTCTCTCTCTCTCTCTCTCTCTCTCTCTCTCTCTCTCTCTCTCTCTCTCTCTCTCTCTCTCTCTCTCTCTCTCTCTCTCTCTCTCTCTCTCTCTCTCTCTCTCTCTCTCTCTCTCTCTCTCTCTCTCTCTCTCTCTCTCTCTCTCTCTCTCTCTCTCTCTCTCTCTCTCTCTCTTTTTTTTTTTTTTATTTAAACAAAACTTTATACAAAGGAACATGTACCCAAAGGCGCACTGTCGTGTGCTACCTATTCTAAGGGTACTACAATCTATTTCTCTACAATATTTACAAGACTTAAAATAGATAATATACAAGATGGTCAGCATGTAAATGGAGCACTATTCGTTTCACTTCACTAGCACTATTCACGCACTGCACTACACTGAGTGTCACGTCACAAAGAGTGTCAGAGGAGTTGGCAGTGTCTGTCTCCACTTATGTGCCATCAGTTTGACACTGTGTGTGTTCATCTCCTGGACGTGAGGCACCGCGGCCGTGAACAAGTTCCACATCCTGGAGACGCGTCCTGCGAAGGTGCGTTGATGCTGACACCCGTGGGATCGCGGCACCTCTACGGCGTCACCACCATTGAGCACCGTTCTCGTGCTCCGTGCGGTGACTCTTAGAGGATGACGCAGCCCTGCCAGATGTGGCACTCTTTGCACCTGTGCCTTATGGAACACTACGATCGCCGCCACGTCTCTGCGGTGTTCCAGTGAATCAAGGGGACGCTCAGGCTCTGGGTGAGGTGGTAGTGCAGCATCTACTAGCCGTATGGCGCGGCGTTGGATGCTGTCCAGTCTCCTTCTGTGTGTGGCGGCACAGGACATCCAGGAGAGAGCTGCGTATTCAAGGTGGGGCCGCACCTGTGCCTTGTACAGCAGCAGTCTCCCCTTCCTGTCGAGGAAACTGGCGATCCTTCTGAGAGCGGAGATCCTGTGAGAGGCTTTCTTGGCAATGGTTTTGACATGCCTGTCAAACCTCAGCCCTCGATCCACCTCCACTCCAAGTATCTTGACGTCATCTTGGGTGGGAGAGCAGCAACGCCAAAGACAACTTTCCTGCCATTGCTGCCGTGGCGGCTGGGGACCGAGAGACAACCATTGCTTGTGTCTTCTCCGGCGCGAATGTCACTTGCCAGCGAGCACCCCACTCCTTTATCACTCGTAGCTGCTGATTGATGGCCTCAGCAGCCCGCCCACTGTCCTGGCGTGGATAGGTATAGGAGAGGGTGCAGTCATCAGCATAGGCCATGACTCCTGGCAGTAGCTGGAGAAGATCATCCACGTAGATATTCCACAGGAGTGGGCCAAGAATTGAACCCTGTGGCACTGATGCCTCCACAGGCAGGGACTCAGATGTTTGCCCGTTGACAACCACCTTGAGGCTTCTGTCCTGCAGGTAATTTCCCAGAGTCGTAGCAAGCCACCCTGGATGCCTTTAGCACGAAGCTTTTCTAGTAATCCGTTGTGCCATACTTTATCAAAAGCTCCTGCTATGTCCAAAGCAACCACTATAGTGTCCTTGCCGTCGTCGAGGGCGTCCTGCCAATGCCTGGTGAGAAGCATCATTAGGTCGGAGGTTGACCTTCCAGGTCTGAACCCAAACTGTTGGTCTGAGAGGAGGGCATTGTCCTTGAGATGGCTACACACCACCTCTGCCACGACCCTCTCAAACACTTTACCCACCACTGACAACAGGGATATGGGTCTGTAGTTTTTTGGGTCCGTCCTGGAGCTTTTTGTGTGCAGGAACTACTCGAGCCTCCTTCCACACTGAAGGCCAGACGTTTTCCCGTACACAAGTTGTGAACTTGGGTGAGAGGGGCAGCCAGTTCCTGGGAGCATCGCTTCAGCAGGTGCGGGCTGATGTCATCAGGGCCGGTGGCTTTCTGTGTGTCCAGCCCCGCAATAATCGCTTCACCTGCTGATGCGTCACCTCCACCATGGTGACAGTCTTCTCACATTGCTGGACCAGCTGAGGCGGTGGCTGCTGTGGATTCCCGACCTTCATTTTTCCAGCAAACAAGGAAGCCAGCAACTGTGCCCTCTCCTTACTGCTGGTGGCGACAGTACCGTCCTGCTTGCTGAGGGAGGGATGGATTCTTGGTGGCCAGTTCCTTGTTTGTCCTTAACAAGAGACCACCAAGTTTTGTTTCCTACGCCAGTGCCACACAGTTTCCGGCGCAGGCTTTCCTCCCACTTTTTTAAGGCCCACTTGCTGGTTACCACCATCCTCCTGCATGCAGCCCTGTGCAGGTCCTTGTTGCCAGTCTCTCTCTCTCTCTCTCTCTCTCTCTCTCTCTCTCTCTCTCTCTCTCTCTCTCTCTCTCTCTCTCTCTCTCTCTCTCTCTCTCTCTCTCTCTCTCTCTCTCTCTCTCTCTCTCTCTCTCTCTCTCTCTCTCTCTCTCTCTCTCTCTCTCTCTTCTCTCTCTCTCTCTCTCTCTCTCTCTCTCTCTCTCTCTCTCTCTCTCTCTCTCTCTCTCTCTCTCTCTTCACACCCTCGCTCCGGCGGCTCCCTTCCGGGCAATCTAGAAACAAAGGGAAGAAAGCAGGCGAGGTGAAGATAATGAAGTTTGTTTTCAGCCTCGAATCTCACAGTAATAATTGAGGCGGCCGTGGCGGCTGGTCTGTTGGTGGTGGTGGTGGTGGTGGTGGTGGTGGTGGTGGTGGTGGTAGTGGAAATTGTTTTAGTAGCAGCAGCAACATCATTCATCTTCATCATTATCAGTAGCGGTAGCAGTAGCAGGAGAAGCAGCAGCAGCAGTGGTAGTTGTAGTAGTAATAGTAGTGGTAGTAGTAGTAGTAGTAATAATAATAGTAGTGGTTGTAGTAGTAGTAGTAGTAGTAGTAGTAGTAGTAGTAGTAGTAGCAGTAGTGATAGTAGCATTAGTTGTAGTAGTAGTAGTAGTAGTAGTAGTAGTAGTAGTAGTAGTAGTAGTAGTAGTAGTAGTAGTAGTAGTAGTAGTAGCAGCAGAATTATAGCAGTGATATCAGCTGGGATGTGACGCAGTGCCGCAGTACAGTACATCCTGAGGTCTGAGATGTGCGCGCCTGCCTCGTGGTCGCTGGTATTGGTGGGTGCTCGAGGCGGTGCGCTCATCCCTCCACACCCGGCAGCTTAAAACAGGCCGGCGATCGATGTATGACGGGCGGTAATGACGGACAGGAATAGCGGAGTGATGTAGAGGCAAGTGGCGCGCTGTGTACTTCGCTAAAGACTTGTTATTGTTGCTCTTCTTGCCACTGTTAACTGCTAAGCGTGTCTGTGGTGAAGTGGGATGGTTACAGGCGACATTCCAGCGTGTTTATAGTTGTCGCTCGTCGGGGGATGTGTAGTCTCTCTTTGTTTGCTTTTTATGGAATGTGAGCTCTGGTAATGGGTAATAGAAATGATGGAAAAAGGACAATTAACCCCTTCAGTACCATGACGCGTTTCCATATTCATTTTGCTTTCTATTTGGTGATTTGATACACCTTCAGAAACTCATGTGGGAAAATTGAAATAGTGAAGGCTGGGGACATTAATCTTCTGATCTTGGTTAGGTTAGGTTAGGTACCATGACGCGTTTCCATATTCATTTTGCTTACTATGTGGTGATTTTATACAGCTTCAGAAATATATATATGTAGGGGATTACAATAGTGAAGGTTGTGGCCATTAAACTTCTGACATCCATAGACCCTTCCTAATGTCAACAAAATGGTCTAATCATACTCAAATCTCAAGATAAAAATGTACCCTAGTACTGAAGAGGTTAAAGGTGCCATGCAGTTCCCAGAGTAAAGTCAAAAGGATTATCTGAAGTTGTCTTGAAACTCCCGCTTGTGTTTGCATTAGGTATTCATTTGGCCGCGAATTGATATTATTTCAGGGTTGTTTTTCTGTGTGTGTGTGTGTGTGTGTGTGTGTGTGTGTGTGTGTGTGTGTGTGTGTGTGTGTGTGTGTGTGTGTGTGTGTGTTTTATTGTTTCATAGTGTAGGCTAGTTTGTTTTGTTTTGTGTTTAGGTTTAATGGACGAATGGTAGCGCTGTCTATTAATGCTGAGAGTTGATGTGAAAGTTACTTGTAGAAGTTATACATTTTTCCTCACTTCCTTCGCGGCGTCAGTTTTAGTTCTCCTTTCTTTTCAGTTTCTTCACAGTCTCTCACTCTTTTTTCTTTTCTATTTTCCTTGCAGCCTCAGTGTTTTCCTTCCACTTCTTTTTCCTCATTCTTTCCCCACTTTCCTGACATCTTTTGCTTTATTCTGACCTTCCCTCGTAAACTCACTTCCCTCACAGCCACACTCTCCGCTTCATTCTCTGCCTCTCATTCCTTCCTCCTCTCCAGCATTCCTCGCAGCTTCCGTCTCTCTCTTGTATTATCGCAGTTTAATCTTTCTAGCAAAACTTTCTCCTTCCACCATTAGTATTCCTCTATATTTTTTCCCTCCAGTCTCCCTTCTCTGCAGTCCATTTTCTGCCTCCTTGCCCCTCCCAAGGCCGCAGCGCCATACACATGCAAATGACTTGTTCTGGCGGAGCGTCGCACGTGCCGAGGCGAGCGTCAAGTGTTGAGCAGCCACAACTGGGAGGAACCTGAACGTGTACTGGGACTAAATTGTGCTGGGTTGAGTTATGGCTGTAGTGTACTCAGCATACTGGAGGTGTGGGGGCTGTAACTTTTCCCTAGTGGTGGAGGTGGTGGTGGTAGTGGTGGTGGTGGTGGTGGTGGTGGTTGTAGTAGAAGTAGTAGTAGTGGTAGTGGTAGTAGTAGTAATAGTAGTAGTAGTAGTAGTAGTAGTAGTAGTAGTAGTAGTAGTAGTAGTAGTAGTAGTAGTAGTAGTAGTAGTAGTAGTAGTAGGAGGAGGAGGAGGAGGAGGAGGAGGAGGAGGAGGAGGAGGAGGAGGAGGAGGAGGAGGAGGAGGAGGAAGAGTAAGAGTAGTAGTAATAGTAGTAATAGTAATGGTAGTAGTAGTAGCAGTAGTATCAGTAGTAGCAGTAATAGTAGGAATGATAATAATGATAACAATAATAACAATAACAATGATAATAACTTCTACCATTACCACCACTACCACCACCACCACCCACCACAATTACCTTCAAACCGTGATATATATATACTACTACTGCTGCTTATACTTCAAATAATAAACAAAACACACAGGGAAGAGTGCATACATACAAACCAACACTTACAAAACCCGCACATACAAAACCTACTACAGTGTGTTCAGTGTTCAGTGTGTTCCCCGCTGGCGCCGCGCTGACGAGGGTTAATGGGAAAGAATGGCCGCTCTGACCTGATTCCTGGGAAAAAAGAACAAAAAATCCTTGTTGCTACACAGCCCAACATTGGACAAAAAAAAAAAGACCTTTGCTTAAATCATTGCAGTTCGTGTGTGTGACAGAGAGAGAGAGAGAGAGAGAGAGAGAGAGAGAGAGAGAGAGAGAGAGAGAGAGAGAGAGAGAGAGAGAGAGAGAGAGAGAGAGAGAGACAGACAGACAGACAGACAGACAGACAGACAGACAGACAGACAGACAGACAGACAGAGAGAGACAGAGAGAGAGAGAGAGAGAGAGAGAGATGGACAGATAAACAAAGAAAACAAAATAGGCAAACAAACAGACAAACAGACAGACAGACAGGAAGAAACAACACAAACAGACTGACAAACAAAACACAAAAAACGGGAAGAAAAACACTGACAAAAAAAAACGACAGAAAACAAACACAACCCACTAACAAACAGACAAACAGACAGACAAAAGGGCAAAATAAAACCAAACTTGACCAAAGGGAAAAGGCATCTGTGGCGAAGGAAGAAAGGAGGAAAGGAGGAAAGAATGTAAGGAGGGAAGGAGAGAAGGAGGAGAGGACGGAAGGAGGGAAGGAGAGAAGGGAAAGACAAGGCTAAACGCTTCATAAGGCAGACCTGAGCCTGGAGAGACGAGACTTGTGGGTTTAGGAAGCGGCGGTGGAATGCCAGATGAGGAGCTGAGAGGTAATTGTGTTAAGCAGCTTCACCGCCTTTGTCCACCGTGGCTGAGTGACTCCCTCGCGTGCATTGAGCCCTCCACACACACACACACACACACACACACACACACACACACACACACGTGCTTATGTTGCGTAAACAGAGAGACACTGAGATAAATGGATAGGATGAGTCAGTTAGATAGATAGATAGACAGTTTGATAGATAGATTGATAAATAGATTGATAGAAAGATAGATGGAGGGAAGACAGATAGATAGATAGATAAAGAGAGATACATTGATAGATAGATAGAGTGATAGATAGATAGATAAATAGATAAATAGATAGATAGACAGATGGTAGAGATAGATAGAGAAATGATAGGTAGATAAATAGATAGATACGTAGATAGATAGATAGAGAGAGAGAGACAGACAGATAGACAGGTAGACAGACAGATAGACAGGTAGACAGACAGACAGACAGACTAACAGACAGACAGACAGATAGACATTTTATTCAATAAGCACAATCATGTATATACAATGAGTTGGTTTATTGGATCAAACATATATTGGTACGGCTAATAGATTATTTGAATTTGAATAGATGGATAAATAGACACACAAACAAATAGACAGATAAATAGATAGATAGCTGGATAGATAGATAAATAAATGTAATTGAAAACAGATAGGAAGATGGACAGATAGTTAGATACAGATAGATAGATAGATAGATAGATACATAGACACAGATTAGCATGATAGTAATATAGCAAGAATTCTAAAACATACATTTTCTACGAACCTCTTATAGAGATGTAACACAAAAAACAGAAATTTTGAGATAACAAAATAAACACACACACACACACACACACACACATCTCTCTCTCTCTCTCTCTCTCTCTCTCTTTCTCGTCCTCTACACACCCCCACCACGCAACGCCACTCAGGGTTCGTTCATAATGTGGTCATGAGGCCCTGAGTGTAGCGGCTCTGGATGGCACACACCCCCACACATACACTTGAGGCAACCCTTCACATATCTCTCTCTGTACTTTCCTCTCTTGCCTGAACTGGTCGTGTCTTGGGATGCTGAAGTTATTATTGATACAGGCTCAAGTTTGCACGTCTATTTATTGTCAGCCTATAATGTTAACCCAAGCAACGAAATTTCACTGTGTTTTAAAGGTCTCCCAGCCAGCGAGAACCGTCTGTCTGCTTGCTTGTGTTTACTCGGGAATTTCTGCGGTAATATATTCAAGTGATGATTCGCGTTTCTCTGCCGTGCTGCACTTCCTTCACATCGCGCTCACTCACGTACTCCACACGACCTACTGCGGTACTTTTTCTTTTAGAGGACACACACACACACACACACACACACACACACACACACACACATTTATCTAACCAATTTGCTGTCTAAATCCTCACCACCCTGTTTTCCTGTGTGCGTGTGTATGTGTGTGTGTGTAATTCACTGTTTGATCTGCTGCAGTCTCTGACGAGGCAGCCAGACGTTACCCTACGGAACGAGCTCAGAGCTCATTATTTCCGATCTTGGGATAGGCCTGAGACCAGGCACACACCACACACCGGGACAACAAGGTCACAACTCCTCGATTTACATCCCGTACCTACTCACTGCTAGGTGAACAGGGGCTACACGTGAAAGGAGACACACCCAAATATCTCTACCCGGCCGGGGAATCGAACCCCGGTCATCTGGCTTGTGAAACCAGCGCTCTAACCACTGAGCTACCGTGTGTGTGTGTGTGTGTGTGTGTGTGTGTGTGTGAGAGAGAGAGAGAGAGAGAGAGAGAGAGAGAGAGAGAGAGAGAGAGAGTCTTGTGTGATAGACTTGATAAGAAAGTAACTAAATACTCGTAGAATTCCCCCACGTCCTTCTTTTCACTTTGCCATGACCGTGCGTTGGTTTGATAAGGCGGCGGAGTGTCCTGGAGGGGGAGCGCGGCGGCCTCTGCGCAGTGAGTGGCTTGGGGTGTGAATGCGACGGGAGGAAACAAGGCTTTAAAAGAGAGGACGGTAAAGAAGAGATGGGTACGAACTTACTTCAAACATTCCCTGACTTGTGTAATGGTTAAGGCAGGTGTGTGTGTGTGTGTGTGTGTGTGTGTGTGTGTGTGTGTGTGTTTAACTTAGTTTCAGCGATAGGCAACATTAGCCTGGTTTCATTTCGTTACAGGAGCTGCGATGGCTTAGTGGTGCTCAGGTTCTGTGCTCTGAAACGCTTTGCTCTCTCATCATGACTATTTTCCAAGACTAGAATTGATTAGCCGGGTAACTGACAACGTTTTTTTGGTAATAATGTAGCAATATAGCTCATCTGTCACTAGAACCATACTAAAACACTCTTAACCTTTTCAGTATTGGGACGCATTTTTACCTTGAGATTTATGTATGATCACAACATTTTATTTACATTAGGAAGGGTGTATGGAGGTCAAAAGATAAATTACCACAGTTTTCACTATTTTAATCCTCACATAAATCTCCGAAGCTGTATAAAATCACCAAATAGTAAGCAAAATGAATATGAAAACGCGTCATGGTACTTACGGGGTTAATAATGCAGAAATATAGTTTATCAGTTACTAGAATCATAAAGAAAAGCACTCTTAAAATAATCATAATTCCATTTATTGCCTTTTCAGTGTAGTGGAGGTAGGGAGCATAAGTGTTTCAGAGAATGGTAGTGTTTCAGAACATGGTCTTATCTTTAAGCGTCGCGTCACCCTCCTGCTCCGTCCCCGTCTCGTGTCTGTGTCTCCGCTGCTTTGATGAACACTTCGTTACGTGGCTCAAAGTGTTTACTGGTTCGCTTCGTCTCTGTCCCGCCTAAGCTCTTACTTTTGTACCCTGCCCTTGTCGCCTCCTTGCTTAAAAATACTTATATTACGGGTATTATTATCGTGAAACATTTTGCTCTCTCTCACCGCTTAATTTTAAACGATAAAAAGATTGCAGATAGATGACTTGCCGGCTTTTCAAGAATGTTTTTCTCGTTAGTAATGTAGCAATCTTGTTTAATCTGTCACTAAAATCATAAAAACTATTCTTAAAAGCCCATGTCACTTTAATAGAGCCTCTTGAGAATAGGGGAGGTGCGAGCAGAAGTGTTTCAAAATATATTCGTCATACATGCAAAACTATTCCCTCTGGTTAGCAACACTGTATGCTTCGCTGTTTTATGCACCCTTACTGCTGTTGTTTTGGGCGAGAGGATCATTTAGGCGATGGCGCCCGGCAGTTATGTCATGGGAGGTAAAAATAGCGACACTAATGGCGTATAACGATGAAGTGTGTCATTTTACTCGCCAGAAAATTACTCTCGTCCGCTGGAGTGAGGTGGGAGTGATTCCGTCAATTTATTGTCTTATTATGCACATGTGTTGGAAATTTCGTGTCACTTGTTACTCCTATTTTTTCTCAACTTATTTGCTTCCCTGAGTTACGAATGCTGAGTGGCCCTGTGTTATATTCGCTCAGCGCTCATGTGGTGATAAAATTCATGCGATTTTCTCAATTGGAAGATTTTTTTTTTATACGCAATGGGGAAAGAGCTAAAGACAAAAACGCCTGGTAAAATAGATTCCCTGATTGTCTAGGAAATAAAAAGTATTGTCAGGTCTTTTTTTTTGCGCATATATTGGCAGCTGTGCTATGCCGAAGGTGTGGTAAGGTGTCCCTCGAGACTCTCCACTTCTTCTCCAGCAAGGACTAGCAGGAGTGACAGTGTGAATGATGCGTGAAGGAGTGTGTGGCTTTTTTCTGGCCTGTTGTATAGGTAGATGGTAAACTTTATGAAACAAAACTGAGAATACTAAAGAAGAGTCAGCTTAGGTCAGGAAATGCCTAGAAACTCTTATAAGCGAGACATTTATTCCTTCTTTTTCGGGTAACTCACCTGCAAGGGGGCTGGCAACTTAGTGAGCTCTTTTTATAGTTCTATGTTTCCCTTGGCCAGCTATACCCTCTAACATAAAAATAGGTCGTATCGAAGGAGGCAGCTCTCTCTCGTAATCACAGTAAGTGATGCCACGTGCTCTTGTACATCGGTCAGC
>NC_059274.1:16696789-16711789 GCF_017591435.1 Portunus trituberculatus
ATACAAATGAAGTTATCCACACACACACACACACACACACACATACACATACACATACACACATACATACACACACACACACACATACAAACATCAGAATACGACGCTCCCCGAGGCCCCACACAGAGCGAGGAAGCGGCAGCCACAGTACGGCGGCAGGGTGTGGCAGGGTGTGGCAGGGGGGGGCGGGGGGGAGGGAGAGATGTTCCCTTGCCTCCTCGTCCTCCCAAGAGACGCTCGCTTCCCAAACACTACAAACTTCCTTCCTTTGTTTGGAGACGCGGCCAACACCACTTCTCGGGACTCGTGGCGCTGCTTGTGGGATCAGTTAGCTTGTGTCTTCTTCACTTTTGCCTTTAACTCCTTTATTGCCATAACGCGTTTCCATATTCATTCTGGTTACTATTTGGTGATTTTTTTCAGCTTCAGAAACTCATGTGGAGGATTAAGGTAGTGAAGACTCTGGCCATTAATTTTCTGACCTTCATAAACCCTTCCTAGTGTCAATAAAATCGTCTAATTATACACTAAAGTTCAAAGATAAAATGCGTCCCAGTACTGAAATGGTTAATTTTCTCCATAGTTCTGGTAACGTCATGAAATAAAAAAAAAAAAACCTATAAGAAGCTATTGGGTCTACACGTGGCACTCTTTTGTTAATGGCACTAGAACCGTAAAAGTACTCGTGGAAAGCTTGAGTGTAAAGTGTATGTGTTCCGTCTCTTTTCTAATAAGCAAGACGTGGAAAGAGATCACGAGAAAGCAAGAGCGAAAAAATGAATGTAGAAAAGGGAGAAAGAATAAGGGAAGTTATAAGAAGCTATCAAACTTACACGTGACAGTGTCTTTATGATGCACATCTACCTTTCTCCTTCTTTTCATTATTATTATTATTATTATTACTATTATTATCATTATTATTATTATTATTATTATTATTATTATTATTATTATTATTATTATTATTATTATCATTATTGTTATTTTTGTTGTTGTTGTTGTTGTTGTTGTTGTTGTTGTTATTATTACTATTCTGCTTCTTCCTCTTCTTCTTCTGTCTTTTTCTGTCTTTTTTCCATTGTTCTTATCTTTCGTTCTTCGCTGTTGTCCCTTTCCCCTCCTCCTCTACCCATTTCCACCAGTGTTCCTCACCCATAATGAAGCAGCATTGACACCATCACCTCATCACTGACTCTATTTCATTCTTCTACAACTTTATTCAAGACCAGCTACATCTTATCTTCTTTCTAGGTCTAACTTCATCAAGCTTAAACTCGTTACCTCTTGTCCCTTCCCGATTACTGATGCTCGTTAATATTAATAGTAATCTGCTGATGCCACTCTACTTATATCATCATATTTTACTTCTGTTCTTTATTGATTTATTAAGAGACAGAGGTGGTCTTGAGTCATGTCGTAAGAGTACAATTGAGACGGATATCCTGCAAGGCTCCGAGCACTTCCTCCTTCTTTGTCTCCATCTTCCTGAGCAGCGCCACGTAACCTTGTAATTTGCGGTACCTTAACGCAATCACTCCTCTGTTCTTCCTCTTCCATGTTTGTTCTCTCCTCACTGTTATTCCGTTCCGACCAAAGACTTCTCTCAGCTCCTCTTCAAGTCACCCATCCCTTCACTCCTCGGAGCAGCGTAGACTAAGAGGACAGCAGGTAGAGGACTGTCAAGGGATGTAGCAAAGATCGCAAACATAATCCTCAGAGCCAGTAATCAGGATAGTACAAAAAAGATAGTGGATTTAAGCTTGATAAAAGGAGAGAGAGAGAGAGAGAGAGAGAGAGAGAGAGAGAGAAATAGGTAATCAAATTAGGTAACTGATGAATGGAACAGGCTTGGTGATAAGGTTGGTAATCCCAGTTCAATATGGAGCTTTAAAAGGAGATTAGACAAATTAATGAACTGAGATGATGGATGGAAATAGATAACTAGTATGGTTTATGTAGAGACCACCATGTGTAGCCCCGTGTATAGTTGCAAGTTCCCTTATTTTCAATGCTATATTCATGTATTCTTAACCCCTTTAGTACCATGTCGCGTTTTCTTATCCATTCTTCTTACTATTTGGTGACTTTATGGACCTTCAGAAACGTATGTGGGGATTAAAATAGTGAAGACTCTGGCCATTAGTCGTCTGATCTCCGTAGACTCTTCCTAATAAGAAATAAGTTTAAAAAAAAGATTAGAAAATAAATGAAAACTGTTTAATCATACCCAAAACTCAAGATAAAAATGTGTCCCAGTACTGAAGGGGTTAAAGCGACGTGTGAGTTTGATGGTTTCTTGCTACTTCCTTTATTTCTTTTTGTTTTCACCATTCCTTACGTAACAGTATAAATAAAGTTACTAAATACTAAAACGTTGAAACCAGTAGGAAATAGTTGAGTCTGGACGGTCTCCACCAACACCATCACCACCACCACGCCGCCCACGCCGGCTGGCCGTGTCTGATCGAAATGCGAGAGAGATAAACAGATAAAAAAGCTCTCGGTACAAACATTTTTCATTCGTCAGCGAGAAAAAAAGTGGATTTCATTTTGCGCTTCACTGCGTTTTATCAGGAAGGACTTTCAAACTAAAAACGACAATTAATTATCAACGAAATACATTAGAAGTTGCACGGGAGATGTATGTATGTATGTATGTGTAGGAGTATAGTAGTAATAGTAATAGTAGTAGTAGTAGTAGTAGTAGTAGTAGTAGTAGTAGTAGTAGTAGTAGTAGTATATGTAGCAATAGTGATAGGAATAGTAACACTAACAACAACAACAACAACAACAACAACAACAACAACAACAACAACAACAAAACAATAACAACAAAAGCAGCAACAACAACCATCACCACTATCACCACCAACAACAACTACAACACACACACACACACACACACACACACACACACACACACACACACACACAATGACTGACGCATAGTACTCTTCCATCCATGTACTTGTTGACTGGAATAACCCTGCGGAACAAAGCACTCTCTATATAATGATACAATTACCTCACGTATCAACCTTCTGTTATTCGTTCCAGCGGCAGTACTCGAGAAGGGACTCAAAAATATACGTATAGACCAGCAAATATTGAACATTCTGTATTGGAAAATGGGGGAGAATGGACCAGAGAGAGAGAGAGAGAGAGAGAGAGAGAGAGAGAGAGAAAAGACAAAGGTTATAGTGAAATGTCCATACATCAATTTTTTTATCTATAGTGATGTATGTATATGCAATGGAACAGAAATAGACAAAATGCAGCAGAAAGTGGCAATACTGTGAAGTGGTGTTGTGGTGGTGGTGATGTGAGGATTGTATTAGAAAAGTGGTTTAGATGTGGCGTATTGAGAATGGTGTAGAAAAGGTGAAGATGCAGTGGTTATGATCATTTGCAGTGGTGGTGTGACTAGAATGGTGTTGCAAGGTGTTTTATAGTAATTTTGTAGAGCTGGTGATTAATGATGGTGTTGCAAGAGGTATCATGTAACAGTGGTGTTGTACAAATGTTCCAGGAATGGTGTTGTAAGCTGGTGGTGTAGACTTGTGTTGCAGAGATGTTGTAGAGGTATTGTGAACTGCTGATGTGATGTTGCGAGCTGGTGTTGCGAAGGTGTTGTAGTTTGGTGTTGTGGAGGTGTTGTAAGCTAGAGTTTTGAGGGTGTTGAGGTGTTGTGAAGGTGTTGTAAGCTATCATTGTGAAGGTGTTGCAATTAAGTAATGTGGAGGTGTTGTAGCTGATGTTATAGAAATGTAAACTGATACTAAGGTGTTGTAATTTGGTGTTGTAGAAGTATTATGGTGTTGGTAGGTCATATGGTGTTTTGCTGGTGTTGTTGTGAAGGTGTTGCAGGTTGGTGTCGTGGGCTGGAGGTGAAGCAAACCCGGCAGGAGTATTTAGTGAAGTAAAAGCCTTTGCTACCGTGTCAAAAAGGCAGAGCTGAACCAACAAACGTTCACTGATTCTTTGTGAGGCCGAGTTTTGTGCCCAGCTACATATGTCTGGAGGTGGGAGAGAGAGAGAGAGAGAGAGAGAGAGAGAGAGAGAGAGAGAGAGAGAGAGAGAGAGAGAGAGAGAGAGAGAGAGAGAGAGAGAGAGAGAGAGAGAGAGAGAGAGAGAGAGAGAGAGAGAGAGAGAGAGAGAGAGAGAGAGAGAGAGAGAGAGAGAGAGAGAGAGAGAGAGAGAGAGAGAGAGAGAGAGAGAGAGAGAGAGAGAGAGAGAGAGGTTACAAAGGCACAGACTGGCTTGGTGAGTGGAGTGTGTCAGTGGGAGATACAAAGAGAGGGAAGGGAGAGAGGGAGAGGAGCGGCAAGGGCCTCATCGCCAGGTAGGCCTCCATGCAGGGCTGGCCGAACACTGCATGGCCCTGGTATTGATTGAACAAATGGGTGAGTGCACGGTGACGTCAGCAGGCAGGACCCGGCCCCAGGCAGTGCCGCCGGCAAAACACTGCAAATCTTGTTAGGAGCCCGAGGACCTGTTCCCTCAACCCTCTCTTCGCCTTCCCGCACCTCAGAGCGGCTGCCTCATGCCACGAGCACCACGTGTCCTGCCCCCACTCCGCACTGGGGTGTGGAGAGACGATGCTCCTGTGGCACTGTCCATCCTGTGTGCCAGCGTGGTGGTGGTGGCGGCACCGTCCGTTCTGTGTGCCACCGGGATGGTGGTGGTGGCACTGTCCGTCTTGTCAGCCAGCGTGATGGTGGCACTGTCTGTCCTGTGTGCCAGCGTGGTGGTGGTGGTGGCACTGTCCATTCTCTGTGCCAGCGTGGTGGTTGGTGGCACTGATTGGCTAGTGAACAGTTTGTTACCTCGACTTTAGCATGGACAAAATTAGATCGTATGTGCCACAACACCCTGTCATTACGAGCACGCCTCCTGGCAGGGTGTTGACAGCGGGGTGTGGTCAGGAAACATGGAATGGCCTATTTTGGGGTGATTTGGGGCTACCGTTGACCATTTATTTAATCAATGGTTCCGTATATCCCTGACCGCACCGTGGGACAGAGGCGGCACTGAGGACACTACTGCCGGCTATTTGTGGAGCGTGTTTGGGCCGTGACCCGTACTGCCATTGCTGCCTCGGGAGGGACGCCTCGTGCTGCTCACTGGACACTACTATTTACTTTTACCGATGTTTCTCTACCTTCCTGCTCCCTTGTGCGTTACATCCTCCTAGCTACTCCTCCTCCTCCTCCTCCTCCTCCTCCTCCTCCTCCTCCTCCTCCTCCTCCTCCTCCTCCTCTTCCTCTTCCTCCTCTCTCTCCCTCCTCCCTCCTGCTTTGGCGTCCTTTTTCCTATTTTTCTAAAGATCCATTGCCTGTTTATAACGCTCATAATGTTTACAATGATTTTTTTACCTGAAATACCAAGACTACTGATCCTCATGTGATAAGTGAAGTTCATAACAGCGACGTGATGCAGAAGATGAATAACAAAGGAAAAGTGAGGCAGCACTACATGATGACCTTAGCCCTAACCCAAGAATAGGCCGAGAAGAGACACACGCAACATACAGATTAGGGTGCGGTCATGGAAAATTGGTATAGACCCGTGTTGACCCGAAGTGCCGCCCTGCCTCGCTGTACCTTCCGTTCCAAAGCAGAGGTACAGTGTGTGGGCAGAGGATGCTGTATACTTCCACCTCATACGGACCTCCAGGGTAGTGTTTCTTCTCCTTGGCGTCACTGGTACTGGTATTACTACGGAAGGAGGCGAATGTTACTGGGGGGACAATATTCTGTTGGTAAATAGTAGTAGTAGTAGTAGTAGTAGTAGTAGTAGTAGTAGTAGTAGTAGTAGTAGTAGTAGTAGTAGTAGTAGTAGTAGTAGTAGTAGTAGTAGTAGTAGTAGTAGTAGTAGTAGTAGTAGTAGTAGTAGTAGTAATAGTAGGAGTAGTACAAAAGAACATAAGAAACGAGGGAAGCTGCAAAACGCCGCAGGTCTACACGTGGCAGTCCCTGTATAATTAAAGCTACGTAATTCCATCCATCATCTCCATCCATGAACTCATCTAATCTTCTTTTAAAGCTCCATATTGACTCAGCCCTGACTACAGGACCACTCAGTCCCTGCCACTCATCAAACACTCTGTTGGAAAACCAGTTTCTTTCCATTTCTCTCCTAAACCTAATTTTTTAAAGTTTGAACTCATTATTTATGGTTCTGTCCCAGCTATTAATCCTAAGAACTTTGCTCATGTCCCTTTGATAAAACCCTTATACCACTTAAATACTTCTATCAGGTCTCCTCTTAACCTACGTCTCTCTAAGGAAAGCGGATTGAGTTTCTTCAGTTTCACTTCATGGGGAATATCCGTCATTCCCTGTATCTTTTTAGTCATCCTCCTTTGCACCGATTCTAATAGAGCTCTATCTTTTCTATAATGTGGGGACCAGAGCTGTACCGCATAGTCAAGATGTGGCCTGACCAGCGCCAAGGATAATTTTAGTATTACTTCGGGACTTCTGCTTTTAACACTTCTAAAATGAATCCTAGTGGTATATTTGCTTTATTTCTAGCCTCAATACATTCTTTCCTCTGGCAGAGATCGGAGCTAACTATGACTCCTAAATCTTTCTCATACTTGGAACTTCCTAGTGCCTCGTTATGTATTGTGTGCCTATTGTGTGGATTATCTCTACCTACGCTCAGTATCCTGCACTTGTTAATGTTGAACTGCATTTGCCATTTTTCTGTCCATTCTTTCATCCTATAGTAGTAGTAGTAGTAGTAGTAGTAGTAGTAGTAGTAGTAGTAGTAGTAGTAGTTGTTGTTGTTGTTGTTGTTACTGTTATTGTTGTTGTTGTTGTTGTTATTGTTGTGGTAGTAGTAGTAGTAGTAGTAGTAGTAGCAATAGTTGCAATACTCGTTTCCCGACTAGCATTTATCTTACTTACCCTCATTAATAATTCTTAACTTAGATGACGGTAAAGAGCGAAGACCAGAGTAACGGTAACAGTAACTTGACTCTAATATATATGTAACAGCTGTGCGATCCTTCCATGATGGCTGGAAAAAGTGACCGAAACTATAACAAGGCAGGCGTCAGTTTCACAACAAAGACGAATCAGGAGGGGCGAAAGATGGCAGCGGCAACGAGTGGTCAAGGATGCGGAGCCGGAGAAGTGAAGGACGATTGTTGCGTTAGAAGTGAGTGTCTCTTGGGAAGGCGAGGTGGTGTGAGACTGTCTTTCCCTTCACCTCGCTGCCTCTCATTCCCATGCCTGCCTTTTCCCTCCTCCCCTCCCTCCTCCCACGCGCCGTGCATTGAGGCTGCGAGCGTGTCATGTTCACAAGTTCTTACACACTCTACACACAAGCCATTTTGTTCAGTAGTGTGTGTGTGTGTGTGTGTGTGTGTGTGTGTGTGTGTGTGTGTGTGTGTGTGTGTGTGTGTGTTCTTGTTAAAACATTTTCGTAAGACAAATTTTAGCCATTATTCGTTACAATAAGGAATAAACAAAGGAAAGAACAGCAGAGGCTTAATTCTTCAGACACATAATGACTTTCGGCGTTGTACTACTGTGGAGCGTTTTCTGTCTGAAGTCAAAGGAAGAGAGTTCAGATTGTGGGGGATTTAGTGTGTGTGTGTGTGTGTGTGTGTGTGTGTGTGTGTGTGTGTGTGTGTGTGTGTGTGTGTGTGTGTGTGTGTGTGTGTGTGTGTGTGTGTGTGTAATAATATAATAATATTCTGGTTTATTTGAATGGCAGCTAGTACAGGTACAGAGCTGAAAATCCTATGTATTGAATCTACTTATATCTATCTATCTATCTATCTATCTATCTATATATATATATATATATATATATATATATATATATATATATATATATATATATATATATATATATATATATATATATATATATATATATATATATATATATATATATATATATACTATATACTAACAATGATACTTAAGTCTACACAACTCCCATGTTGGCACATTACATATGGTGCACGGCAGCAATTTATAGCGCCAGATAAGCCTAGCGGCCTAGGCCCCTCCCCCTGGTGATGCCATCCCAAGTGCATTTTGTTTTTGTTCGGAGTTTGTTTCTCCTACCCAGCAGCGGGTCACACCTTCCGTCCGTCCTACACCAGGTACCTAATCACTGCTAGGTGAACAGGGGCCACACACTTGAATAAAGTCTTGCCCAAATGACCTCTGACCTGTCCCGGGAATCGAACGCGGGTTCTCTCGATTGTGAGTCGAGCGTGCTACCATTGCACCACCAGGTGTGTGTGTGTGTGTGTGTGTGTGTGTGTGTGTGTGTGTGTGTGTGTGTGCGATGTTAGGTTCAAGAGGAGGGATATTGAAAGGAGAAAGATTAGCCGTAATACACTCACGTACACATACTTTCTCTCTCTCTCTCTCTCTCTCTCTCTCTCTCTCTCTCTCTCTCTCTCTCTCTCTCTCTCTCTCTCTCTCTCTCTCTCTCTCTCTCTCTCTCTCTCTCTCTCTCTCTCTCTCTCTCTCTCTCTCTCTCTCTCTCTCTCTCTCTCTCTCTCTCTCTCTCTCTCTCTCTCTCTCTCTCTCTCTCTCTCTCTCTCTCTCTCTCTCTCTCTCTCTCTCTCTCTCTCTCTCTCTCTCTCTCTCTCTCTCTCTCTCTCTCTCTCTCTCTCTCTCTCTCTCTCTCTCTCTCTCTCTCTCTCTCTCTCTCTCTCTCTCTCTCTCTCTTTTTTTTTTTTTTTTATTTAAACAAAACTTAATACAAAGGAACATGTACCCAAAGGCGCACTGTCGTGTGCTACCTATTCTAAGGGTACTACAATCTATTTCTCTACAATATTTACAAGACTTAAAAATAGATAATATACAAGATGGTCAGCATGTAAATGGAGCACTATTCGTTTCACTTCACTAGCACTATTCACGCACTGCACTACACTGAGTGTCACGTCACAAAGAGTGTCAGAGGAGTTGGCAGTGTCTGTCTCCACTTATGTGCCATCAGTTTGACACTGTGTGTGTTCATCTCCTGGACGTGAGGCACCGCGGCCGTGAACAAGTTCCACATCCTGGAGACGCGTCCTGCGAAGGTGCGTTGATGCTGACACCCGTGGGATCGCGGCACCTCTACGGCGTCACCACCATTGAGCACCGTTCTCGTGCTCCGTGCGGTGACTCTTAGAGGATGACGCAGCCCTGCCAGATGTGGCACTCTTTGCACCTGTGCCTTATGGAACACTACGATCGCCGCCACGTCTCTGCGGTGTTCCAGTGAATCAAGGGGACGCTCAGGCTCTGGGTGAGGTGGTAGTGCAGCATCTACTAGCCGTATGGCGCGGCGTTGGATGCTGTCCAGTCTCCTTCTGTGTGTGGCGGCACAGGACATCCAGGAGAGAGCTGCGTATTCAAGGTGGGGCCGCACCTGTGCCTTGTACAGCAGCAGTCTCCCTTCCTGTCGAGGAAACTGGCGATCCTTCTGAGAGCGGAGATCCTGTGAGAGGCTTTCTTGGCAATGGTTTTGACATGCCTGTCAAACCTCAGCCCTCGATCCACCTCCACTCCAAGTATCTTGACGTCATCTTGGAGTGGGAGAGCAGCAGCGCCAAAAGACAACTTTCCTGCCATTGCTGCCATGGCGGCTGGGGACCGAGAGACAACCATTGCTTGTGTCTTCTCCGGCGCGAATGTCACTTGCCAGCGAGCACCCCACTCCTTTATCACTCGTAGCTGCTGATTGATGGCCTCAGCAGCCCGCCCACTGTCCTGGCGTGGATAGGTATAGGAGAGGGTGCAGTCATCAGCATAGGCCATGACTCCTGGCAGTAGCTGGAGAAGATCATCCACGTAGATATTCCACAGGAGTGGGCCAAGAATTGAACCCTGTGGCACTGATGCCTCCACAGGCAGGGACTCAGATGTTTGCCCGTTGACAACCACCTTGAGGCTTCTGTCCTGCAGGTAATTTCCCAAGAGTCGTAGCAAGCCACCCTGGATGCCTTTAGCACGAAGCTTTTCTAGTAATCCGTTGTGCCATACTTTATCAAAAGCTCCTGCTATGTCCAAAGCAACCACTATAGTGTCCTTGCCGTCGTCGAGGGCGTCCTGCCAATGCCTGGTGAGAAGCATCATTAGGTCGGAGGTTGACCTTCCAGGTCTGAACCCAAACTGTTGGTCTGAGAGGAGGGCATTGTCCTTGAGATGGCTACACACCACCTCTGCCACGACCCTCTCAAACACTTTACCCACCACTGACAACAGGGATATGGGTCTGTAGTTTTTTGGGTCCGTCCTGGAGCTTTTTGTGTACAGGAACTACTCGAGCCTCCTTCCACACTGAAGGCCAGACGTTTTCCCGTACACAAGTTGTGAAGACTTGGGTGAGAGGGGCAGCCAGTTCCTGGGAGCATCGCTTCAGCAGGTGCGGGCTGATGTCATCAGGGCCGGTGGCTTTCTGTGTGTCCAGCCCCCGCAATAATCGCTTCACCTGCTGATGCGTCACCTCCACCATGGTGACAGTCTTCTCACATTGCTGGACCAGCTGAGGCGGTGGCTGCTGTGGATTCCCGACCTTCATTTTTCCAGCAAACAAGGAAGCCAGCAACTGTGCCCTCTCCTTACTGCTGGTGGCGACAGTACCGTCCTGCTTGCTGAGGGGAGGGATGGATTCTTGGTGGCCAGTTCCTTGTTTGTCCTTAACAAGAGACCACCAAGTTTTGTTTCCTACGCCAGTGCCACACAGTTTCCGGCGCAGGCTTTCCTCCCACTTTTTTAAGGCCCACTTGCTGGTTACCACCATCCTCCTGCATGCAGCCCTGTGCAGGTCCTTGTTGCGCCGAGTCGGGTTCCTCTTGTAGCGGAGCCAGGCAGCATACTTTGCCTCGGCAGCAACACGGCAACGGTAGCCAAACCATGGCTGATCCGTCGATCTGGTGGTGTATTCCCTGTGTGGGACGTGGCGTCTCTGGAGGGCGAGAAGGTGAGAGGTGAGTGCAAGTGCTTCACTCTCTGCTCCTCCCTGTAGCAGAGTGGCCCATGGGGTGTGGGTCAGGTCGCGGCGCAGGAAGCCCAGTCTGCTTTGTTCCACAGCCAGATGGTGCGGGTGGTGGCCTCGTCCTGAGCCACGCCCACTTCCAGCTGTGTCAGTACAGCTCTCTCTCTCTCTCTCTCTCTCTCTCTCTCTCTCTCTCTCTCTCTCTCTCTCTCTCTCTCTCTCTCTCTCTCTCTCTCTCTCTCTCTCTCTCTCTCTCTCTCTCTCTCTCTCTCTCTCTCTCTCTCTCTCTCTCTCTCTCTCTCTCTCTCTCTCTCTCTCTCTCTCTCTCTCTCTCTCTCTCTCTCTCTCTCTCTCTCTCTCTCTCTCTGATTCCCTGAGGCACACTCTTATTACATTGTCCTCACCCTCCTCACTTCTTCAGCCACAGTGCCTTTTCTTTTTTCCTCCTTTAGTTCTGTCTCCCCCTTTTGTTCACTTACCCTTTTTTTTTTACCCTCTCGAGCTGGCTTCCTCGTATTTTTTTTCCTCTTGAGTTGCTTTTCTTCTCCTTACTCACTCCCTCACTCACTCTCTTACTTTTTTCTCACTATACTTCTTTCTTTCTTTTTTGTACATTAAAGTTTTGTTCTTCCATACTCGCTATCTCACTCTCTCTTTTTTTTCATTCATTTATCACAGAGTTTATTTTTTTCTCTTTCTTTTACACTTTTAAGATTCTTCCCTCCTTTTTATGCTTTCATTCCTCCACTGGCTCACCTTTCTCTCCCGTGTCTATTCTCTCCTTAGGCTTCTTCTTTTATTCTTCTTTACTCTCTCACATTCCTTTCCATGTTCATCTTTCCTCCTTTACATTGAACTGAATTCCTTCCTTTTATCCTCACTGTCGCTCGTTTTTCTCAATTTCTTATCGTCTTCTCTTGTCTTCGTTTCATTCTTTTTTCTTCTTCATTTATGTGTCTTACTTCTCTTTCTCTCTTCGTGTTGTTTCTTGCCTCTATTTTTACTTGTTTGGTTTTTATTGTATTTTCTTCTTCCTCTACTTTGTTTACTCTCATTTGTCTGGCCTGGGTTCATTTGCAATTTTTCCTTCTTTCTCATTGTGTTTCCTTGTCTCTGCTTATCCTCTTCATCTTTCTTTTCCCTCTCGAGTTTACCTCCTCTTCCGTTCTCGTTAATCTTCATCCTTTTCTGTTCTCATTCTTGGCATTATTCTATTTTTGTTTCGAGTTGCGAGCTGTGTTTTTTCTTTCTTCCTCACTCTTAACCTCTTCAGTACCGTGACGTGTTTTCATATTTATTCTGCCTACTGATTGGTGATTTTATACAGCTTTATAAACTCATGTGTGAGGATTTAAATAGTGAAGGCTCAGGCCATTAATCTTCTGACCTCCATAGATCCTTCCTAATATCAATTAAATGGTGTAATCATACATGAATCTCAGGGTAAAAAATGTGTCCCAGTATTAAAGAGATTAATTTCACTCATTCTCGTCATCTCTCTTCCTTCCTCTCTGATTCCTCACTCACTTGAATCCCCTTCCTTGATGTCTTCACTCACTTCTGTTCTGTCAACGAGCGTCCTTAACTTCCTCCACATCTGCTCCTGAGGGACTTGGATAACTTGTTCGCCTCCAGGGATTATCGGAAACTACACCCATAGTAAATGAACTTGCTACCATTGCAGGCGTTAAGGGGAAAGCTAAGTAGTAGTAGTAGTAGTAGTAGTAGTAATAGTAGTAGTAGTAGTAGTTGTAGTAGTAGTAGTAGTAGTAGTAGTAGTAGTAGTAGTAGTAGTAGTAGTAGTAGTAGTAGTAGTAGTAACAATTGTAGTACGAGTAGTGGTAGTAGCTTTTCTGTAACAAAGTCAAATTCTGAGCTCTTCACGCAAAAATAAATAAATATTGTTATAAAGATCACATATAATTCTGTTTAAACTGATATCCCGACAATGATTAAAGCAAAGCCGTGCCTTCCGACAAAAGTGCTTCCTCAGACACAAATTCAGCGGAACAATTTTAAGATCTCACCTTTAAATCCTCAGAATCAAGGCAAACAATGGACACAAGCTGAAAACTGTGCACAGAAAAGACACCTTTTGTCTTGCTGCCTTTGAACGCACTTGCGGCTTTTTCTTTCACTTTCTCAACTGTGAGTGTGTTGTGTGCCTCCTCTCGCCGCCGCTCGCCGCCGCCTCGCCACTTCTTCACCGCTTCCTCGCCACTTCCTCGCTTTCCCCTCCTTTGAACGCATTCTTTGGCCCGCTCTTTTACTTTCCTCTGTCGCGTGTTTGGTGTGTCGCCCACTCACCGCGTCTCCGCTTCCCACTCAACGCCTACTCACCGCCTATCCTCGTTCCAACAAGTGTGTCATGGTGATTTATCCACAGAAGGACGCGGCAACACGGCAACACGGCCACTCGCTGCAGCCCTCACGCGATGATTGGTCACTTTATTCCTGTCTTGTTCTGAAAATAGCGACAAACTTGCACATTTCTCTCAAACTCTCAAGAAGTATAAAGCATTGCATCATTTAAGTAGTAATAAAGTGCTATCTTACAGTCAAAGAAATAGTTTTGATATGAACATAGTAAACTTTCCGCACGATTCAGAGCAAGACAGGAATGCTTAGAGCAATCAGCGAGCGAAGCCCTGTCAGTGGCAGTGTTCCCGCGTCCTGATCTGGCTGAATTATTGCCTCACACATGTTGACACGGAATATAATAACCCCCATGTCGCCAGCAGTCGTCACCACAAGCCCAGCATAAGCAGACACACGCGTCACGAGGCATTAGCATGTCACATCAGCTCCCTCAGTGGCTCCCTCCACTCCTCCAGCGACTCACTTCATTGTTATACTGAAAGTTGATAGTAGTAGTGTTAGCTGCGCCCAACACCATGACAACATCTTTAAACTGACCCTCCACCTGCTTCCTCAACTTTACTCTCCGACGTTTGTTCTTTATCGTAGAAGCTCCCACTATGAAAATAATCTTGCTTTCTCACACGTGTTAGCCTTGTCTATCCTTCTCTTCTCCAATGTCTATCTCACCTTCATCACTCCCATTATCTTTATCTCTCCCAAAAAATCTTAAGCTCCCTTTTTTTTCCTCTCCCTTCTGCCCACTCACCCATTCGTCACCCAAGCTCACAACCCGCCCACTTCGCCTCACCGCCCACTTGTCCTCAACCCTGCCTCGTCCATCCCTCCCAGTTGCTGCCTCGTCCCCGCTCTCACTCACATCTCAGTCCCAATATTAACATCTGAAGTCGTTCCCCAAGATTTTATTGAAGTGACTATCCAGAATTCATATTTATTTTGTGTTCATTTGCCTCCATATATTCTCTCTCTCTCTCTCTCTCTCTCTCTCTCTCTCTCTCTCTCTCTCTCTCTCTCTCTCTCTCTCTCTCTCTCTCTCTCTCTCTCTCTCTCTCTCTCTCTCTCTCTCTCTCTCTCTCTCTCTCTCTCTCTCTCTCTCTCTCTCTCTCTCTCTCTCTCTCTCTCTCTCTCTCTCTCTCTCACACACACACACACACACACACACACACACACACACACACACGTACACACAGAGAGAGAGAGAGAGAGAGAGAGAGAGAGAGAGAGAGAGAGAAAGAGAGAGAGGGGCAACTCGTTTAATTCCAATCAAGTTAGCCCATTAAGTTCCGGCGGTGTCTTGATAGTGCAATTAGAATACGCAGTAATTTCATTCCGCTCCTTTCAGAGTTATCGTTCGCTGCTGCCACACTAAAGAAAGGTGCTGGCAAATTTTCGTCCTCACCTGCATCATCAGCCTTAAACCCTTCAAGACCATGACGCGTCTCCATATTCATTCTGCTTACTGTTTGGTGATTTGTTACAGTTTCAGAAACTTTTGTGGGAATTAGAATAGTGAAGACTGTGGCCATTAATCTTCTGGCCTAATGTAAATAAAATTTTCTAATCGTGCACAAAACTCGTATTTCCTTATTCATTCTACCTACTATTTGGTGATTTCTACAGCTTTAGAAACTTATGTGGGGGATTAGAATAGTAAAG